>NC_134359.1:98207128-98507128 GCF_048569485.1 Anomaloglossus baeobatrachus | reverse complement strand
TCCCTAACCCTCACCGTTCCCCGGGACAACTAACCCCTACCCACGGAGGGGAGAAACAACATCCAGGCTGCTCCCTGTCATCGATCCCGGGATCCCCGTCCAGAGCAGCGGTGGTGTCACAACCTCACCACAACCGTGGGTGGCGTCACGGACAATATCCCTAAACCAAACTACCCCCTTTCACTCACGTACGAGGAACGCCACTCGAGTCCCCGGGATCCGGCCTACCACTCGAGCCACCACCGAGCGAGCAGCAGCAGCAGCCGGACCCGAGCAGTGGGTGAGCGCAGCGTCCCCTCCTCCGCCCGCGACACGTCTCTGTCATTGACTGGTAATTGAGCACTGAACAACTGATATAAAGTCATTCAGCTTTTTTTACTGGTCTGAAATTGCCTCATGTACAGTAAATGAACCATCCATCACATCTTATTTGAGTGGTAATTAATATTTTTCCCATGGATAAAACTTGCAGCTAAATTATAAGAAGAAGGAGCTTGACGTTGCCATGATTTGATATAAGCCACTCAGAAAGGATTTATTCAGATCACCGCTATGTAACGCTTTGATTATTTCACAAGATGATCTGTATTAAGTGGCAGTATAAACACAATCTCAGACTCCAGAGTCCAGAGAGAAGAACACACGTACTGTAAGCGCCGGGTCTGCTATACACAGCATTGTGACCGGCCTCGTGTATTGTGTGGGTGGGTATACCTAACAGTTACAAGAACCCACCAGATGTAATAAATAACTGGAAAATCTCAGACTTCATGTAACAGAAACCTCTGTGAGTCAGTGGCTGGAACTGTATCCTACACTTTGGAGTCCGGCCAGCCTAACATCACTGGACATTTTCAAGTAGTGTCTGAGATATACAGCTATTTTATATAAAAACTATAAAAATGCAAAAAAAGAAAAACACCTACTATTGTCCAGCATATTATTTGGAAACAGCTTATAAAGCCAAGTGGGTTTGCATGAAGTGATTTCATATAGATTATGGAGTTCCATTCACATTGACCATCGATGATTGCATCAACACAACTGTGTGGGGGCACTCATTTCCGTTAATGTGTGGGTTTTAATGAACTCACCATATGCAATGATAATAAGGAAGTGTTGTGCTGCGTACTTTAATATACTCATCTGCCTTTCTTTGTTTTTGTCTTATTGTCTGTGATTCTACAATATGGACTATACAGTCAATCAAATTTTGTCTGGGTCTAGAAAGGCTGCAGAAACCATTCTAATAAGATATTACCTGTATAACATACATTAACATATGCTGGGTGTTGGCAACCTGAGCTGTGGTAGAATATAATCAAGCTGCCTTAGGAATGTGACTTAATATTATTATTATTAATAATAATAATAATAATTATAATCTATTCAGATTTGACTCTGATCTCTCTTTCAAGCCACACATCCATGGAATGTACGAATCCGGGAAATATTTTTGAGTTGGAGGTGGCAGGAGGTGAAGTGGGCACTCTTCACCTCCTGCCACCTCCAACTCAAAAATATTTCCCGGATTCGTACATTCCTTTCCCAAGAAGCTGCAAAACTCCTAATGCATGCCCTTACTATGTCCTCCTGGACTATTACAACCTCCTGCTCTGTGGCCTTCCTACTAACAATCTGGCACCCCAATAATCTATTCTAAACTATACTGCCCGACTATTCCACCTGTCCTGTTCCCCCGCTACTCCCCGACTTCTAATCTCTGCCAATCCCTTAACTGGCTTCCCATTGCTCAACGACTCCAGTTCAAAACAGTAACCATGACCTACCAAGCCATGCATAGCCTGTCTCCTCCCTACATCTGTGACCATACTTAGCCGCACGTAACTTTCGATCCTCACAAGATCTCTTTCTTTACTCCCCTCTCATCTCCTCTTCCCACCATCGCATCCAAGATTTCTCCCGTGCATCCCCCATATTCTGGAATGCTCTGCCACAACATATCAGACTCTCGCCAACCTTAACAAGCTTTAAAAGAAACCTAAAGACCCACCTCTTCCGACAAGCCTACAACCTGCCGTAACCCTCAGTTTGATACATTGCCGCAAGACCATCTCTACCCACACCTACTGTATCCTAACCCATCCCTTGTAGACTGTGAGCCCTCGCGGGCAGTGTCCTCTCTCCTCCTGTACCAGTCCGTGCCTTGTTTTGTTTATGATTATTGTACTTGTCCCTACAATGTGAACCCCCTTTTCACATGTAAAGCATAATGGAATAAATGGCGCTATTATTATAATAATAATAATAATAATACTAATAATATTCATGAGAAAGCTAATATACTGTACAGTGAGAGCATTATATGAAACAAAAATCCAGCTTGGCCAGCCTAAGGCACACCTGTGCCATAATTATGCTGTCTAATCAGGATCTTGATATAAAACATTAGGGAGCTCAGGGATCAGTCACAGGGGAATGTGAGGTGACCTCTCTCCCTATCGCCAGGGCCTTCCTTTGCAATCTCCCTGTTTTTTCTTGTGCGTGTTGCGCAGCACGCTGGGCGTTCCTTTGTCCCAGCATGACACTAACACAGAGTTAGACAAATTTGTGAACGATATTTGAGAGAAAAAGTTATTTTGTGTACAGAAAAAAAATCTTAGAACTTTGAGTTTAGCTCATGAAAAATGGGAGCAAAAACAAAACTCTTGCATTTATATTTTTGTTCAGTGTACAGTGGGGAAAATAAGTATTTGATACACTACTGATTTAGCAAGTTTGGCCACCTACAAAAAATGGAGAGGTCTGTAAATTTTGTACACTTCAACTGCAACAGAATCCCCCCAAATTCTAGAAGATCACATTGTATGATTTTTAAATAATTAATTTGCATTTTATTGCATGAAATAAGTATTTGATAAGATAGAAAAAGAGAACTGAAGATTTGGTACAGAAAACTTTGTGTGCAATTACAGGGGTTTCCCGTTGTTCTTGACAGTTTGCACATGTGCCGCCCCCGTGTCAGCAGCTGGGCTGCTCGGATCCGGATCCGCAGTGTGGCTCGAGGGATTCTACCGGACCCGGGGGTCGCGCGGACACTTCAACTAAAAGGGGACGTATTTGTACGGGATTTGCCGTAATCAGTCTGTGACGCCACCCATGGTGTGTGGTGAGGTGTGGCACAACCGCTGCTGTTGTGGGGCACCCGGGGGTGATGGGATGGCAGCTGGATGTTAACCTCTCCGTGGGTAAGGATGGATGCCCCGGGGCCCAGTGTCTCTATACTGAGGGTGATGATTGCAGGGGCCGGTGTGCCCAGTCAGACCGGGGGATGTTAGTTTACTCATGATTGAATGAAGCACACAAGTCCAATGGTAAACCAAGGTGCTGGTGGCCGGCCGCCGCTGCCGGGTGTATTCTGGTCCCACACCCGGGCTGATGGTCTGTGACCTGGGCTGATGGTCTGTGTCACTTTCCTCTGCACTGTGTTTTTGGTGTGGTGGACTTCCCAGTGTGAAACACGGGAGTCTGCTCCCGGTGCTTTGGTTGGGAGCCGTGCCCACTGATGTTGGCCCTTGGGATCTACCAGGCCCTGGCGGATGCCCTATCCTCTGCGGTGGGCTGTTGTCTGCTTTTGAGACTTTGGTTGGGACAGGACCTAAAATCCTGCCTTCAATTGGTTGATTAGCTAGGCCGTTAGTTCCGGTCCTGGCTTCAGGGTCCAAGTACCCCCTCTGTGCACGGTTTCTGGGTCGATTCTCTGGTGTCAGTACCGGCGGGTGCCAACCCTGCCCCGGTCCACCTCGGATCTCCGGCAGCCGTCTTCCTGTCTCCTGACAGACACGGACCACCGCCTGCCACCTAGCTAGTACGCCGGGGCTCCAACCCCGACGCCTTTCCTTTCTGACTCCGCACTTTACTTTCTCCTCTCAACTCCTCCACTCCACTCGTCTCACTCCTTTCTACTTGAACTCCAACTTGCAACTACTGCTTTTCCTGCCCCGGGTTCTCCAGACCCCTAGGTGGGTGTTCTCCAGACCCCTAGGTGGGCGTTCTCCATCCGCCTGGTCCCGCCCACTGGTGTGCCTTTCCTACCCTGGAGGGGTGACTAGGATTTTGTTGGCTGAGTGTAACCCTGTGTGGGAAGGTGTTGTGCGGGGGCCTAATCTGTGTGACCACTTGGCGGTGCCAGGGCGTCACACACACACTGCAGCAGAGATTTTGGCTCACTCCTCCATACAGACCTTCTCAGTCATTTTGTGTACCTAGCTGGGATCAGTTAGAGCAGATTTAAGTCCTGTTACGTATCTCCCCTGATGAGCCAAAAGCAGTGAAACGCGTTGGGAGGCACCAGGACTGGATGGGGGTCTTCACAGTTTAGGGCTAGCTGTGGACTGTCCTTGTTAGGGCGGGAGCTATTTGGTTTAGGGCTAGCAAATTAATAGGACGCTAGACCCTGCTCCTGACCCATTTTTTTCTGACTGCAGTGGAAGATACACTGATTGGATGAACACAGCTGGACTTGGTGAGATCAATCTGTCGCGGGCGGAGGGGACGTGCTCGCCACGCTCGGGTCCAGGGCTTCTGTTGCTGCTGCTCGGTGGCTCGAGCAGTGGACCGGACCGAGGGACTCGAGCAGCGCTCCTCACCTGTGAGTGAAAAGGGGTAGTTTGTTTAGGGAGATTATTCGTGACGCCACCCACGGGACGTGGTGATGATGGCACCACCACTGCTGATAACGGGGATGCCGGGAGAGATGGTAGGGTGCAGCTGAGATGTTGTCCCCTCCGTGGGTAGGGGTTGGTGATCCCGGGGCCCGGTGGTAGTAACGGGGAGGCCGGATGGCTGGGGTGCAGGGTGCAGGGTGCAGTCCGGTGTACTCACTCAGATAGACAATGACAGAGTCTCTGGTAAACCAAACGGCTGGATGGACGGGTCCCGCAGCCGGCTGCAGTGTTGTGCTCTCCCTGGACGGCTGATGGTGGCTGTCTTTCCCTGCACCTTTTAGTAAGTTCTTGACTCCTGTGGTTGCCCACCGGTAGTCCGCTCCCCGGCGTATAGGTACCATAGGAGCCCGTGTTGCCCGCATGCGCTGGCCCTTGGATCTCTAGCCTGTGGCGGTGGCTGTATATCCTCTCTGGGTGGACGGTTGCCTTCAATCGGGACTTGGTAGTTGGGAAACCCCTGGGGTTCCTGTCACATTCGGATTTGACTATTGACGGCGGCTCCAAGCCTGGTCGGGGTCCGATGGCCCTGCCTGTGTGCTTAGCTTCACTCCGTTCCCCGGTCCAGTACCGGCGGGCCGTCGCCCGACCCCGGTCCTTACGGCTCAGCGGAGTTCCACTAACTCCTGCAGACGGCCACCACCGTCTGCCAACCTTGCTGTTAGTGTCTGGGCTCCGACCCAGACACCCAAGTGTTCACTCCTCTCACTTCCTCCTCCAAAACTAAACTGTCACTTTTCCCGCCTCCAGGCCTGTGAATTCCTCGGTGGGTCGGGCCAACCGCCTGGCTCCGCCCCACCTGGTGTGGACATCAAACTCTGGAGGGAGGCAACAAGGGTTTTGTGTTTGGCTGGTGTATCTGCCTAGGGTGGGTGTGTGTGTGTGTTGGTATGTTTGTGACTACCTGGCTAGTCCAGGGCGTCACAAATCCATAGTGTTATATTTTGGGGTTAATAATATAATGGGTCCATCCTCTATATAACTTGTGTAGTGGTATCTGTCCCTTTGTTTTGTTTTTCTTTTCCCGCTGGTTAGAAAAATTGGTGTTACCGGGAGTAATACTACCTTGATCTATGGGTCACCTGTGATATACTGTAACTTAACAGTGTTTTAATGCGCGGGCACATTTTTTGTTTGTGTTTTTATCCAATTATATTAAAAGGTTAAGTTTTAATACTTCACTGCTACATTCACTTCTCCAGATCTTACATGTTTCGGGGCGAGTGGAGTTGATACCAAAAAGTTCTATTTCGGTGTCATCTGACCACATGAGCTTCTCCCATGCCTCCTCTGGATCATCCAGATTGTCATTGGTGAGCTTCAAACAGGCAAGGACATGTGCTGTACTGAGCAGGGGGATCTTGCGTGTCCTGGAGAATTTGAATCCATGATGGCATGGTGTGTTATTAATGGTAATCTTTGAGACTGTGGTTCCAGCTCTCTTCAGGTCTTTGACCAGGTCCTCAGTGTAGTTCTGGGCTGATTTCTGACCTTTCTCATCATCATCATCCTTACCCCATGATGTGAGATCTTGCATGGAGCACCAAACCGAGTAAGATTGACAGTCATCTTGTGTTTCTTCATTTTCTAATAATTGCGCCAACAGTTGTTGCCTTCTCACTAAGCTGCTTGCCTATTGTCCTGTAGCCCTTCCCAGCCTTTTGCAAGTCTACAATTTTGTACCAAGTGTCTTTAGTGTCTTTAGACAGCTCTTTGGTCTTGGCAGATAAGTTGGAGAGTTATGGATTGAGTGTTTGGACAGGTGTCTTTTCTACAAGTAACAAGTTCAAACAGGTGCAATAAATGCTGGTAATGAGTGCAGAGTAGGAGCGCTTCTTAAAGAAAAATTAACAGGTCAGTGAGAGACAGATTTCTTGCTAGTTGGTAGATGATCAAATACTTATTTTATGCAATAAAATACAAATTAATTATTTAAAAATCATACAATGTGATTTTCTGGATTTTGTTTGATTCTCTCTGTCACAGTTGAAGTGTACCTACAATAAAAATTAAAGATCTCTCCATTCTCTGTAAGTGGGAAAACTTGCAAAATCGGCAGCTTAACAAATACTTATTTACCTCACTATATATATATATATATATATATATATATATATATATATATATATATATATATATATATATATATATATATATATATATATGTATATATATAGTATTTTTCTGTTCAACTCCTCCTCATCTATAACATACTCACTGCATATTGAACTGAATTTTCTAAGGTAACAAGTTCATTTAAAGTCCTAGCTGGCCAAAATTCTATTGTGCACTAAACTATAGACACCTATCTGATTTATGTAGCCATGTAAATATTTCTCTGAAACATTATAGAAAAAATATGGTTTAAAGATCCTCTCTTGGACAGCTTTTTTCAGCTCTGATGGAGGTGATTGTGCAACGGGTGTGTCACGGGTCACACACAGTTATATGGTTTCTGGCAATAGAAGGTCACAGCGTTTGGCTGCTCAAAATGCTCCCTGACTTTCTATTGTTCCTGTTGTCATTGTTCATTGTAATAGGTAGCTTTCTTGCTGAATTTTCATCTCTCCTGCTTTTGGACCCAGCCTTCCACCCAGCTGTAGATCATCAGTATTCTCTTGGTGCTTAAATACTCCCTTCATCCCTGGACTGGTGCTGCTGATATTATGCTGTTTACTGTAGCTCTGGTTGCAAGCAGGTGGCTTGTACTCATCTGTGGTATTGTTGCTGGAGCTTTACTGAATTCCTGCCTGAGTCATCTCTGGATAAGCTGCTCATGCTTTTTCCCCCCTGTGTCCCTCTTGTGTCTTCCTTTAGTGTTTAGTGGGGTTGACGAAGAGCTCATTCCACCCACTCCCTATTTAGGGTCCAGCACTAGGAATACCTAGGGTCAGGTATCTGGCTCGGCGCATAGGTGCAGAACCTATCTAGGGTGGCGAGGGACTCCAGGGACCAGCAGTAGGTTTAGTCAGGGGTCACGATCTCCCCCTTACCTAGATGCAGGGGTCCTCTTCTCTTACCTTTCACCTCTCACTTGGTACTTCACCGTACCTAGCATAACAGATTGACAGGTCTCTCCCATAGCGATAGACCTACCAATCACCTGCAGCGGACCTGGGAGAGGATGCCTGGACGTTATACTGGACTAGTCTCATATTTGACTATGATTCTCGAATGGATCTTTAGACAATATTTTCTCTGAAATAACGGAGCATGTACTTGGCTACAATCCTGAAGCCCGGCTGTGATTCATGCTGCCTATGGTTTGGGCGGCACAAATCAGGTAATAGGTTCCCTTTAAAGTTAGCATATAATAAATAATTTTAAGCCAAAAAATAGTTAAAGTGCTAATAATGAAAAGATATTCTGAGAGCCAGGATAAGATACATAATCTTTTTTCTTAAGTCTCATGTGTACCGTGCAATCTGATAATCAACCCAGTTCAGTTCCTGCGGCTCGCTCACGCCTCTACCTTTCCGCGAGCTATTCCAATCTCAGAGCTGTGTTAATGACCATGCAGTATAGAACATTAGGGCAATTTTCTGTTCCCAGAATGTTTTTTTGCTGCACATGGGATACAGAAACCTCTCCCTAAAATTCAACACTTATGCTGCTATGAGTCAGTACTTCTCATAGGACGGCCACAAGAGCATCATTGTAGAGTGACTGTAATTTTTCCTTTTTTTTAACAAAACACCACAGCAGAGGTTAAACATTAGACCAAAACCTTTCCAGAGATAGAGCTGAATAATGTTTGCAGGAAGGTGCGAGCTGGAGGGGAGTGGGCTGCGGGAGTTAGTAATATCCTGGCAGATGGTTGGGGGAAGAAACCCAAAATATTTGTTTCCCAGCAAAGAATGAATGATTACGGGACACTTGATGCCCTTAACTCTTACACTTTTGACAGTTATATGATGGAGATTCAGCCTGTCACTTTCACTGTGTAATGCACAGAGAGGTATGAGGTCATTTTTGCCTCTTGCACTATGACTCACATACTGAGAATCTCCCGACTATTATTTTTTTTCATTATTAGTTTGGACCAAACTAATATAGTTAAAAAGTGAGATCATTGGTTTTATACATGTTTTAGGGTTGTTTCAGACACAGAGGTTACTTTTTATTAATTTGTTGTGTTTTTGGTGTGTTTAAATTCAGATGTTTTTGCTGCGGTCAGATGTTTACTGTAAATCGACATTTCAAGCGCACAATATACGAGAGGTGATTTGATGCCACTGACCTGTGCTTTAGTTTCTCCACATCATCGACAGGTCCCACATGGAGCACAGACATTACTTTATGGATGGCAGTGACCGACTGTGTGTCATGTTAGGTACGGGGAAGTACTATGTGTGGCACCCAGGGGGCAGGGGGTCGGTCTCATGCCTGTTACTCGTCGCTGGGCCGATGCTGGTCGTGTAGTCACTGTGGCCTGCCCGGTTTCGTGCACCGAGGTGTAAACAATAAAGGGGGGTTGGGGGTGGAAGTTGGAAGTGACTATGGTATGCGGCCAGGAATTAGCTGCCACTGCGGGTGATGGCCTCTGAGGCGGATGGTGATGCCACAGACAAGATGGTTCTGCTCCCCACAGGAGGAGTGGGCCCCAGGGAGATGAGGGCAATGGGGAACGGCTGGTGGCTCCGAAGCGTGGGGTGACGGTGACGGCAATGACAAGGATGACACTGGGGCTGCGGTTTAAAGTTCTTTTTACTCACAGTTCGTAATATTCCCCAGTAGTGCCGCTCTCCACCGTGATGGGCTCCAGCCATTCCCAGGTAATTCAGAAGCAGTCCCCGGTGTCTGTGGAGTGTGAGACCTTCCTTCTCTGCGCTTACTTGTGGAACCCGTGGCTAGAAGCAACTTGGGGACCCCGGTGTTCTTGCTAAATGTCCCGTCCCCTATGCAGGTGGCGGTGGATCCGCCAAGGGGCCCGACCGAGATCTTGTCTTGTATGAACCCCATACTTTACAGTTCGGGTTCACACATTTCTACTGAAGATCTGACCATTTGACACCATGTGGCAAAAGAATTCACAAAATTTCTGCTGCAAATTTCTGCCACAAAGTAAGCCAACTAATAGATGATGTAAACTTAGACTAGTCAGTCCAAAACTGTGTCCACCTAGCCGTGCCAAAGATGGCGGAGAGATTGAGTGCACTGATGGCAAATCAGTTGTTGTGTTTGAATACAAGTATGTGGGAGGACTACTTTACATGGTCAGTGGACCACTGCAGCATTTCCCTTATGATGACTTAACACAGGTGTCAACTGCTGCGGTTTTATGCAGTGTGCAGACCGACAAGGAGAGCAGGGGTGAGGAGTGGGTGGGAGATGATGCAGGGGATGATGAGGTCCTAGACCACACATGGAGGGAAGGCCATCATAGTGATGTGCGTAGTTTGGAGGAAGTCACGCTGCCCCCCACAGCAAAAGAGGGAGCAGGGTGCAAAACCACAGCAGCTGGCCTCTAGCCATAAAGTCAGCCACTACTGCACATTGTGCCAACGAACTGAGTACACCAAAGCCAGCTCAAAGGAGCTTCCTGGTGTGACATTTCTTCAGCCAATGTTCTGATGACAAGACATGGGTGGTGTGTACACTGTAGTGTCAAAGACTTAAGTGAGGCATAATTGTTCTTAATCTGAGCACCACCTGCATGAAGAGGCATCTGAATGCAAAGCATGAGCTGCAATGGAGTACTGTCATGGCTCCACTTTGGGGTTCAACCTGATTCTCTGTTGATTGGACCACAGCCTGTTTTGTGTCGGTTCACCTGCTGAAGGATCTCTTGTCTTCCTTTCTTATTCTCTCCCTTCCTGTTTCACTTCTATTCAGGTGTGTGCACTTTCTTGATTTGTTTGCCCAATAACATTTTGGGAGGGCTATTTATGCTTACTGCTCACATGCCTCAGTGCTGGCTATATTTCTAGATGGATAGAGTCTCAACTCCTCGGGCAAGATTTTCTTACTGAGACATTGCTATTAGTATTCCCTGCAGTTTTATTGTGTGAATCCTTTCCCAGTTATCTCCTATGTTGTTTCATTTAAGGTTGGCAGGGTTTCCATCTTCTGTTATTCTTATTCTTTTCTTGTATTCCATCATTCCTGTACAACTGTGTTTGCATGTTCCTAGCCCTGTGTCTCACCCTTTGCTTGTTTTCACTTCATTTATGCTTGTTGTTTTTTGTTACATTTGATTTACAGCTTAGGTTGCAGTTAAGGTCACTCAGAGTCAACCGTTGATGACTTTGGGCACCGTTATGCAATCTTAGAGTGCCAACCTCCACTCTCAGGCAAATCAGGGTCAGGTCTAGGACAAGTGCTAGCCTGTTTTGGGATCTGTGGATTTCTGGTGTTATATCTCCCCTGGTTTGTCCATCCCCTTGAGAGTGTGAGAGTTCAGTTGTAACAATGGATATGTAAATCCTTTGTCTGTTCCCTGCAGTCATTACGTAGAATTGATCTGAGCATCAATACCTAATGTTTGGCAGGTGTTCTGCATCAGGGAACACAAGACCACATAGAGGAAATTCCACAGCAGGAAATACGAGACCGAGGTGTTGTGAATGTCAGTTATGCTTTGGCTGCTGTGAGGCTCCCTCTTGTGGCCAGGAATGGTTTGGACAGAGACCAGGTGTGTTGAGCAATGGGCGTTTCCATTGCTAACTCTCTGCTTATTTAAACCCGGGTCTGATAGCAGGCTATGCCGGATGTCAGTTGTTCTTTGTTCACCAGCCTGCTTCATCCTGCTCCAGACCACATCTACCCCAGATAAGTGCTTGGCTCTTTATTTTTGTTTGGTTCTTTTTGTTCTTATCTGAGTTTGTCATTTGCTGTGGTTGTTTCAGTTATTTGCATGCAGGGATCTTCCCTCGCAGTTGCTTAGCTGAAAAGCTCCCTGCAGCTATGTTTGGAGCATTGCTCCTATAAGTCCATGTTTTTGTTGCTTCTTGAATTTGTAATGGTTCCTGCTTTCTATTCATTGGTATGACAAGAGCGCCTGGTATAGGACGGAGTTCAGATCTAGCGATGTGAGGGCTTTTTGTACTATCAGGTTGTTGGATTTTTGCAGGGTTTTTCTCTGGCCACCATCAGTCCCTTTCCTGTCCTGTCCTATTTAGTCAGTAGGGCCTCACCTTTTGCTAATCCTATCATCTATCTGTATATTGTGTTTCCTATATCACCGCAGTCTTTGAATGTGGGGGGCTTGCTATTCTTTATCTATTTTCTGAGGCTGAGAGTTATTCATCTTTCCTTCCTTTAGGATAGCTAGTTCTCCGGCTGGGTTCTCGGTGCACACAATGTTTGTTCACCCCTCGGCTACTTCTAGTTGTGATGGTTAGTAAGTGGATGGCGGCCAGATTAGTTGCCAATGCTCTTGTCACCTTTTACCAATGATTTATGGTTGTCCTCCATGGTTCCGGATTATAACACCAAGGAGTGAGTTCAGCAGCACGGAAGAACAGACTAGGGTTAGGGAGAGAGTTCAGCAGCAGGGATCAACAGACTGGGGAGAGAGTTCAGCAGCAAGGATCAACAGACTGGGGAGAGAGTTCAGCAGCAGGGATAAACAGACTGGGGAGAAAGTTCAGCAACAGGGAACAACAGACTGGGGAGAGAGTTCAGCAGCAGGGAACAACAGACTGAGGAGAGAGTTCAGCAGCAGGGAGCAACAGACTGGGGAGTGAGTTCAGCAGCAGGGAACAACAGACTGGAGAGAGAGTTCAGCAGCAGGGAACAACAGACTGGGGAGAGAGTTCAGCAGCAGGGAACAACAGACTGAGGAGAGAGTTCAGCAGCAGGGAGCAACAGACTGGGGAGTGAGTTCAGCAGCAGGGAACAACAGACTGGAGAGAGAGTTCAGCAGCAGGGAGCAACAGACTGGGGAGAGAGTTCAGCAGCAGGGAGCAACAGACTGGGGAGAGAGTTCAGCAGCAGGGAACAACAGACTGGAGAGAGAGTTCAGCAACAAGGAACAACAGACTGAGGAGAGGGTTCAGCAGCAGGAAACAGCAGACCAAGGAGAGTTTAGCGGCGGAGAACACGAGACAGGGGACAGAGAGTTTAGCTGTAGGGAGCAACAGACTTGTGAGAGAAAGATCAACAGCAGGGAAAACAGTACCCGGGAGAGACAGTTCAGCAGCAAGGAACATGAGAGCTATGTGCCATGTAGCTAAAAAGATATTTTGGGGTAAACAATGTTGCCCTTGTCAGACTGATACAATCATGTAATGTGTGACTGCATGACAATTGTTTTTGAGCAATTCGCACAAATTGAATAGCATATTGGTTGCCAAGACCTGTGAATTTCAGGAAATTCAACACAAATTCAATTAGCTTTGAATTGCTTTATTCAATTTCACTTAATAGGCTTCATAATTTCCAGGGACACTTGTCTACTATTTTTACATTCATGGCCTATCCTTGGGGTAGGTCATCAATGTCTGATGGAAAATAAAGATACTGGTCAACACAAAGCAATGTCGAATCCTGGGTGCATTTGGAAAGTTTTGAAAAGTATTGTCTATATTAAAACATTTAAATCAATGTTTATTTAATTCATACGAATGACTAAATGGACTGAAATCCTAAATTTGGACACCAATTCAAATTTTCAGTATTCGATATATGATATTAAGTTGTTGTTTTATTGATGAAGAGCAATACATCATAGAAAATAAAGTATGCAGGTTCTTAGAAATCAAAGGATCAAAGACAAACATACCATGGCTGGAAGTTATTCATTTCTGCGTTGAACTTAACAACATTAAGTTGCCAAATGAGAAGATCTTTCTATCTGAACTCTTGGCAGAAGAGAAAAGAGAATTAGGGTAATAAACTCTCTATTAAGGAATAAGCTATGGCTTGTTCCTTCACACGTCTGAGCACCAGGTGTAGACTGAACACGTCTGTTCTATGCACAAAAGGCAACCTTTTTCCATGGCCTCGTCTGGATGTATTCCATGTAGACGGACACTGGAAATCGGCAAGCAACACAAGTCCCTTTTAAAATCGAAAAAAAGGAAGGGGAAAGTATGGCAACAATTTGAGGTTTTGGAGCAAAGGTCTTAGAATGTATCTGGAATTTAAGTAACTGGTTTGACTCAATCAACTGTCAACCTAAGTCTCAGACTAATTGAGAAATAAATTAGGCTTATGTTTATAGTTACACATGCAGTTGAAAACACTTGTTGACACCTATTAACTAAATGTAACTTTTATCTACATATCAAGTATACATTATATTATGAGAGCATGTGTGGAAGGCTTGTTAATTGTATCATAGTATATATATTATATATAGGTCTGTATACAAGAAATGATAGGATACATTAACACTAGAAGTCACAGAAATTTCGAGCTCCCCCCTGAAGTGCCGAAAGAGGGTAAAATTACACTTAAGCTGGGTTCACACTAAGCGACAGCGCCAACGACATCGCTGTTACGTCACCATTTTCTGTGACGTAACAGCGACCTTGTAAGTCGCTGTTATGATCGCTGCTTAGCTGTCAAACACAGCGACGCAGCAGCGATCATAACGTCGCTACATGTGCAGAGAGCAGGGAGCCGCGCACACTGCTTAGCGCTGGCTCCTTGCTCTCCTAGCTACAGTACACATCGGGTTAATTAACCCGATGTGTACTGCAGCTACATGTCACAGTGCAGAGAGCAGGGAGCCGCGCACACTGCTTAGCGCTGGCTCCTTGCTCCCCTAGCTACAATACACATCGGGTTAATTAACCCGATGTGTACTGCAGCTACATGTCACAGTGCAGAGAGCAGGGAGCCGCGCACACTGCTTAGCGCTGGCTCCTTGCTCTCCTAGCTACAGTACACATAGGGTTAATTACCCGATGTGTACTGCAGCTACATGTGCACACAGCAGGAGCCGGCACTAGCAGCAAGAGTGGCGGAGGCTGGTAATGAAGGTAAATATCGGGTAACCAGGGAAAGGTCTTCCCTTGGTTACCCGATGTTTACAGTGGTTACAGCTTTCCGCAGCTGCCAGACGCCGGCTCCTGCTCCCTGCTCGCTTTATTTCGTCGCTCTCTTGCTGTCACACACAGCGATGTGTGCTTCACAGCGGGAGAGCGACGACGAAAAAATGAAGCAGGACATTCAGCAACGAGCAACGACCTCACAGCAGGGGCCAGCTCGTTGCTGGATGTCACACACAGCGACAGCGACGGGACGTCGCTGCAACGTCACAGAAAATGGTGACGTAGCAGCGACGTTGTTGTCGTCGTCGCTGTGTGTAACACCAGCTTTAGTCCAAACTGAATAGAACTAACTAGAAATTAAATGGCTAAACTCAATGGAAAACAACCTCCTGTGGTGCGACAGTAATGGCCTTAATTACAGAACAAATGACGGTGATTATAAGATGTTAGCTAAAATCCTTCAGGTCATTCGACCTGTCTCTGGGTTCCAAAGGTAGAAATGTTAAATGACCCCTCTCTAGGACTTCTAGTGTTAATAAAGCCTGATCTCAAGAAATTTTTTTGAGGATCACATTTATCATGAAAGTTAAAAAAATTGATGTTTATTGAAAAATGCCCCAAACACTTTTGATGGTGGATTCCCTGTATTTTGTCTAGTCTTCATGTGTGTAACTCTATTCAACCATATACAGTTGAAACCAGAAGTTTACATACATTATTTAAAAATACACATTTGTAGGTTTTTCTCACTATCTGACATGAAATCAGGATAAACCTGAGAATGTTTTAAGGCATTTTTATTACTTTCTGCAAAGTCAAAAGTTTACATACATGTCATTAGTATTTGGTACCATTGCCCTTAAACTGTATGACTTAGGTGAAACGTTTTGAATGTCCCTCCACAAGCTTCTCACAATAGTTGGTAGGAATTTTGGCCAATTCTAGCTGAGCCATGTTTGTAGGCCGCCTTGCTCGCACCTTGCAGGAACAATTATAACAAGGTTCCGTTCCTCTGCTATATAGAGAATACCAGTACTTTATATTGTATGTAATGTCAGGGTGTCCTTTTGCAGATTTTGCATTAGGGTTTGACGTGAAGAAATGATTCCTCAGTTATGTATTGCAAATCAATATTTCTGAAGAAGTATGCAGCCTATGTCTATACATACAGATAAGTGTTATGTTATGTGGTTTTGTGTTTTGTAACAGAATCTCAAAAATAGTCTGTATCATGATATAACCTGTCGATCGTGATCAACGCTCCATTTACTCGTGGCATTCATCCGCATGTGTAAACTGCATAATATGTAAACTCCATAGTGTTAGTATCTTCTCGCAAGTAAAATATATCTTTGTACCGTGTAAGCCAGTAGAGATAAAAAAATTGTTTAAAAGAATTTGGGATCCCAGGTACCTTCAGCTGCACCACAACCAATGTGGTGTACTTAATTATATGTACCAAATGTCCAACTGGGGATCTGTATGTAGGGGAGACCGGACAACAGCTCAGGACAAGGATGAATTCTCACCGCCACACAATTAGAGAAAAAAGGATGGATCTACCTGTGGCCAAACATTTTTGTAACTCAGATCACAGCATCATGGACATGAAATTGCTGGTATTGAAAGGAAATTTCAAGTCCCAGAGAGATAGGAGACTATGGGAGTAAAAACTTATCTTATGATGACCTTTGACACATTCAGAGAAGGAATGAATGTGTCTCATGGATTCATGTCTTTTTACATCAATTAAAAGATGTGCTCCTCTGACCATCCGAGCGTGTCACAGCCCGGACCAGACGCTTATCAGAGGACAATAAAACTTTCACACTGAACTGCAGCAAAATTTATGGCCACAACAGTTTGCCCCCTGCCATAGTGATAGTTCTGTTTTATATAACTTGTTTCTTGTTTTTTGTTTTTTTTTACTGCACTATTCTAAGTCCTGTTGTGTATAAATATGTGACTCTTCAGATTTTGTGTTATACCATGCCTGATGAAGAGACCTGAGTAGTCTCGAAAGCTTGCTATTATTACTATCTTTTCAGTTAGCCATTAAAAGGTATCAACCACTGAGGACTTCAGTTCTTTTAAACAATTTTTTTATCTTCTCGCAGGCACTTTCCTGTTTACATGAGGATTTGTGATGCTGTTTTTTGGCTCACATAAAACATGTTTTTACTTGTTTGTCAGCTCATTGCTGGAATGTTTGCACAGGTCAATGATTAGGAAGAAACATTCCTATAACCATTTGTGCAGTGGATCATTGGCACAAAGAAAAAAGCCTTAGGCTAAGTGCGTACTGGGAAATGGAATTTTCTTGAGAAAATTCCGCATGCTCTCAAAGATTACCGCACCCGCGGTAAAAAAACGCGGCAAACGGCACCCGAAAACCGCATGCGGTTTGCCGCGGTTTCACCGCGGTATTGCCGCGGTTTTGCCGTGTGCGGGTTGGGATGTGCTTTATTGCATTCAATACAATAAAGCACATTGAAGAAAAAAAAAAAAAGTCATTTAATTCTGAGATAGTAGATAGATAGAAGAATAGATAGAGGGATAGATAGATAGATAGATAGATAGATAGAGGACAGATCGCTACATTTCACACGGTCGGCAGTGAGTTCACATTACCGGCCGTGGGAAATGACCGGTAATTACCTCTGCTGTCTACTGCATTCATTCAGCGCTGTGTCTGTGTCAGTCGCGGCTGGATGTAAGCAGCGCAGGACCTGTGGATTACGCTGGAGCTTTGGTGCGGGAGGGGTTAATAAAATGGTGAACGAGGCTTGTTTATTTTATTTAAAATAAAGGATTTTTCGGTGTGTTTTATTCACTTTACTTACGGGTTGATCATGTCAGCTGTCACATAAACGCTGCCATGATCAAGCCTGGAGTTAATGGTGGTGATCCACCACCATTAACCCCTTGTATTACCCTGCTGCCACTGCTACACGGCGGCAGGAAGAGCCGGGGACACTCCGGTAGTTCCGCATAATGCATGCGACAGTCCCGGGGCAGCTGCGGCTGATATTCTCGGCTGCGGGAGGGGGAGTGAGGCGGGGGACATTAGCCCTGACCCTCTCCCTCCCCAGCCTGAGAATACTGGGCCGCCGCTGTGTGCTTACCTCGGCTGGACGGTAAATATGCAGCGGAGCCCACGTTCTTTGTTTTCTATATTTCCGTTTTCTTTCTATGTGTGTTCTATTGTCTGTGTCCTGTGTCTGTGTTCTATGTCTGTGATGTCTGTGTGTGTGTGTCTGTGATGTGTGTGTGTTTACTCTCTGCTCCTCTTCCTCTTCCTGTAATGACATCACTTCCCTGCAAAACCGCAGACAGGCGATGTACATTACCGGAGGTAAACCGCGAAATACCGCAGGGAATAACGCAGTGAACCGCACAGAATTTGCTTCCTGCATTATTCCCTGCGGGATTTCACGATTACATTGGAGTCAATGGAGTGAAATCCCGCAGCGACGTGCGGAAAAGAATTGACATGCAATTGTTTTTGCTGCGGGAATCCCGCAGCAAAACATGCAGCTGTCAAATTCCGCCTAGTGCGCACAGGATTTTTTTTGCCCATAGGTTTTGCTGGTGATTCACTGCAGAGATGTTATGAACATTTTCTGCAGCGAAACATGCAGCAAAACCGCAAAAAATCCGCAGCAAAATCCGGTAAGTGCGCACATAGCCTTAAAGTTGACATATAGTAGCTATCAGCACTCTCTCCATCGGGGCGGACATATCGTTGGAGCAACCTGTGCGGCCGCACAGGAGCCCAAGAGGTAAGGGGCCAATTTCTACCTCCAAAGCAAGTGGAATTGTGCATTTTAGTGCTCTTTTGGGCTGGAAAGGGCCCACATACCGTATTATTCAGATTATAAAACGCACTTTTCTTCCAAAAATTTGGGAGGAAAATTGGGCGTGCATCTTATAAGTTGAATGTAGTTTATCAGGGGGGTTGTGGAGAATGGTCACAGGAGGCAGGGGCAATGCTGCCGGCTGGTGTGCACTGCAGGCTGGTGCTCGCTGTGGGCGGTGAGGCAAGGGTAATCCTGAAAATGTGGCGCCTGGAGTTGGTGCATGCACAGGTGGATCTCTCGGCTCAAGATCTCATCTGTGCATGCGTCGCCTCCGGCCCATTGATCTCCCAGCAGCAGTATTAAGGAAAATGGTGCCCGGAGGTGGCACATGCGAGATGAGATCTCAGCCTGTCATTGAGCTGATAGCTTAACCCCTTCACGACCGGCTAATTTTGCGCTTTCCGTTTTCTTTTTCGCCACCCTTCTTCCGGGAGCCGTAATTTTTTTATGTTTCCGTCAATATAGCCATGTGAGGGCTCATTTTTTGCGGAACAAGTTGTACTTTTATATGAAGCCATGAGTTTTACCATATAGTGTACTTAAAAATGGCAAAAAAATTCCAAATGAGGAAAAATTGCAAAAAAAGTGCGATCGTACGTTTGTTTTTGAGATTTTATTCATTGTGTTCACTATATGGTAAAACGTATGTGTCGCTGTGATGCCTCAGGTTGGTGAAAGTTTGTAGACACCAAACATGTATAAGTTTACTTTAATCTAAGGGATTAAAAAAATCAGAAGTTTGTCCAAAAAAGTGGCTCACGTTTTGCGCCATTTTCCGTGACCCATAGCGTTCTCATTTTTTGGTATGTATAGGTCAGTAATGGCTTATTTATTGTGTCTTAAGCTGACGTTTTTAATGGTATCATTTTTGCGCAGATGCTACATTATGATCGCCTGTTATTGCATTTTGTGAAATTTTGCAGTGACTAAAAAATGTAATTTTGGCGTTTGGCATTGTTTTGCCGCTACGCCGTTTACTAATCAGATTAATTGATTTTATATTTTGATACATCGGGCATTTCTGAATGCAGCGATACCAAATGTGTGTATACTTTTTATTTTTTAACCGTTTAATTTGCAATGGGGCAAAAGGGGGGCAATTTGAACATTTCGATTTTTTTATTTTTTCAAATTTTCAAAACTTTTTTTATACTTTTTTTTTATTTTACAGGTCGAAGAGTAGCTAGAAGAATCAGCAGTCTGTTGCTCATTATTTTTTCCTGATCAGAGCAGCACCGCTCAGATCGGGAGAAATGGTCAACTCTTGTAATCTGCAGTACTCGGCTGCTGGTTACAGGACCTAAGTCATGTGAGCAACAGGACCCTGTGCTACCATGACAACCATCAGATCCACGTGATAACATCATGTGACTTATGGTGGAGGCCGGTGAGAAAAGCTTTAGCGTGATTGCCATGAAAATGGCGTGTCACATATTGACAGCGCCATTTAAGGGGTTAACACATACGGGTAGATAGCGATTCCACTCGTGCCTGCAAGGCACACATGTCAGCTGAACAAATCAGTTGTCATGTGCACGGATCCCCACTGGCAGCCCACATCCCACTGGTGGGGATTAACACTATGACCGCTAGGACGTAACTTTACTGCCCGCAGTCATTAAAGAGTTAATCTGCGCATGCGCTATTTCTTTGGAGCCCTCACCGGCAACAGTTTCTGGATGTTACTGCCTCACAGCACCCGCACCGAGCATCTATGACAATGCCCGCAGCATTGACCTACTCCACCACCGCCCCGCCTCCTGTGACACAGCTCTAGCACCGCTGCCGCCCCCCCACCTGGTAAGACATCACTGGATTATAAAACAGACCCCATACCTTTTTTTCCCTCTAACTTTGGGATGTGTCTTATAATCCGGTGCGTCTTATAAAACAAAAAAAATACGGTATTCTTCTTGTTCGGGGACCCTTTTATGTCTTTGTCCACCAGTGTTCTCCATTACACACCATTGGTCCAAACACACACATTTTTGTCATTAAGAAATTACTTGTGATGACGTTCATCTTGTGGCAAACAACAGGATGAGACAAGTTAAAATCTTACCAGGTGGATACTAGTTTCTCCCAAGGCGAAGTATCAAGGTATAATTGACTTTTTGCAAATAACATCAGATTAGCAACATTATATAAAAATAATGTGACGTCTGTCCACCAAATCCCAATTTCTCTCTGACATGAACTTCTATGATATTTTATAAGTATTTCTAGGAATAAAAATATCCTATGTATCCTACTCTTAGGATATGCCAAAGGCATCAAGTATTAGTGTGGCACAGAGCCCGATTGCCTCCACTACCAAGGTAGGTGTAAAGATTAGGACACTTTGCCAGAGGAATGATGCTTTGGATACTATCATTAGGAGATTTACACCGGAAGCATGCCGGGTGAGCTGACAGTTTACTTTTTGATATTTATTCTGTAGCGATGCCTGGCTTGTACGTTCTCCAAGGAGATGCTTTATATCCCGTTCTTAAGCTCCTTACAGCTGAGTAGATCATTTCACTCCGTCTGCTGGCACAATACTTTTCTGGAGATGAGACAACTAAATTGCCCAATATCTATCTTACTTTATTTGACATTGCTTATATAGAGTACTTATGAAAAAAACTCACCAGAAATAAAGCCAACAGCCAAAAGAAATGGTCAAATAATGGCTAATGCACAAGCAGGATCCAGACGGCCCCCTCATGATAAAGGTTGGAGCTACACAGATGCCTATATAACAACCACCCCCAGCCTAACATGTGAGGAGGGGGCGGCTACCGGCATTAAAACTGCACACTAATAGGATCGAACATAGGGTGCCAGTCACACAGGTACGTGCAATGCACAGTGTCTAGGCCACAGCCTATTGATCACGCCCTTCTATTAGATCAGGTGGGCTGCCCAGCATCTCAAAAGTGCATTGACACAAAGGAAAGACATCCCCAGGGGGCCGGCTGCATCCTGTGTAAGGCTATGTGCACACGGTGCGTTTTTCTCGGCGTTTTTGCGCGTTTTTCGGGTGCGTTTTTGGCCTCAAAACTGCATGACTTTGCTTCCCCAGCAAAGTCTATGAGTTTTCATTTTTGCTGTCCCCACACAGCGTTTTTTTTCAGCTGCGTTTTTGTGGTGACCACAAAAACGCAGCATGTCAATTATTCCCGCGTTTTTCACTGCGCTTTTCATCCATTGAGTTCAATGGGATGTTGAAAGACGCAATGAGAAACGCAAATAGCTGCGTTTTGGTGCGTTTCTAAGACCAAAAACGCAGCTATAAGCGCAGGAGGTGGGTAGTAAAGTGACGTGTACAGGAAGAGGATTCCTTCTGTCAGTATAGACAGAAGCATGAATCCTCCCGGTACCATCACCGCCGCGTCCATCTCCCGTCCTGTGCATGTATGCTGCCGTGCGGCGCCATGTCTGGGCAGGAGGTGGAAGCGGCTGCGAAAACAAAAGTTAACAGTAGAATAAAAAAAAAAAAAGTTATACTCACCTGTCTACAGCCTCGCGGTGCCATGCCCGCTCCCAGCTCCTGTCACGGTATCGCCGCTCCCGCTCCGGCTGTGTGCAGTCTCCCCGGGGCAGGACCTTGCTTGCAGGACCTGGCGATGGATCACCTGATGCAGTCACCTGACGCATCAGCTGATCGAGTCTCGGGCTGACGCGGGCGCCCGGCCGGTATCAGCGGATGCGTCAGGAGACTTCCTCCCTGATTACCGGCAGCTGCTGCAGCGATCGGACAGGATCAGACTCCCGCCCCATCGCTGCAGGAGCTGCCGGTAATTCAGCACATAAGTGAGTATTATTTTTTTTTTTTTTCTACTGATGCATCTGCTGATTGTATAATCGGCGTTTATACAATCAGCTGCTGTGTGATGGGATTCAGGCACTTGATCCTGACACATCATCTGATCGCTTTGCCTTCCAGCAAACCGATCAGATGATATTGGATCCGGATTAGACGGCGCGGGACCCTGACCCAGGATTACTGCGGAGGGGGGTTTATTTCAATAAAGATGGAGTCACTAATTGTGTTGTGTTTTATTTCTAATAAAAATATTTTTCTGTGTTGTGTTTTTTTTTTATCTTTACTAGAAATTCATGGTGGCCATGTCTAATATTGGCGTGACACCATGAATTTCGGGCTTAGGGCTAGCTGATAATATACAGCTAGCCCTAACTCCATTATTACCTGGCTAGCCACCCGGCATCAGGGCAGCCGGAAGAGTTGGATACAGCGCCAGAAGATGGCGCTTCTATGAAAGCGCCATTTTCTGGGGTGGCTGCGGGACTGCAATTCACAGCGGGGGTGCCCAGAAAGCATGGGCACCCTGCACTGTGGATTCCAATCCCCAGCTGCCTAGTTGTACCTGGCTGGACTCAAAAATGGGGCGAAGCTCACGTCATTTTTTTTTTAAAATTATTTCATGAAATTCATGAAATAATTTAAAAAAAAGGGCTTCCCTATATTTTTGGTTCCCAGCCGGGTACAAATAGGCAGCTGGGGGTTGGGGGCAGCCCGTACCTGCCTGCTGTACCCGGCTAGCATACAAAAATATGGCGAAGCCCACGTCATTTTTTTTTTTTGGGGGGGCAAAGAAATCCTGCATACAGTCCTGGAAGGAGGATGCTGAGCCTTGTAGTTCGACAGCTGCTGTCTGCTCTCCTGCATACACTATTGGATGGAGGATGCTGAGCCTTGTAGTTCGACAGCTGCTGTCTGCTGTCCTGCATACACTATTGGATCGAGGATGCTGAGCCTTGTAGTTCTGCAGCTGTCTGCTCTTCTGCATACACTAGTGGAGAATGAAGAACACATTGAAGAAGGAAATGACATCAGACCTTTTTTTTTTTGTTCACTGACAAAAAACGCATAAGGACGCAGTGAGCAAAAACGCAGCAAAACGCAGCAAAAAAACGCACCAAATCGCGGCAAAACGCGTGCGTTTTTTGCCGCGTTCTTTCGACGCAGGTGCGTTTTTGTGCGTTTTTAGCGGCCAAAAACGCACAAAAACGCAGTGTCAAAAAAACGCAGCGTGTGCACATAGCCTAATTGTGCGATAAAAAAATGATAATAAATGTGATGTTTTGTTCATATTTTGGCCAGAGTACATAAGCTCATAACCCAAATGTCAAGGGTCCCTATGCTTACGAGTCCCTTATATAGAGCCAACTTATTTCACTGACCTGTAGAAGTGGGGCTTACGATCTTTTTTTCCCTTACAAGCAGGCTTGTACATACCAAGACCAGTGGATCCCAGTCCCGGTGGGGGGTGGGGGGGGGGCATCGATTTGCAAGTTATCACCTATTCTCTGGGTAGGTGAAAACTTTTAATTATGGAAATAAACCTTCGGCTGTCTTTGGATTTAAACAACAAACATATAGAAGCACAGCTTGATTAGTAGATGGTAGGAAATAATTTGTCTCATGCAGAAGACCTTTGTAGATTGTGATAGCTCAGGAAGCCTACTACCCTTACCAAACACACATTGCTGTTTTGAAGTGCAAATTCTATCAAAGACTTTAGAAGGGAACGGTTCATTGCTAGAGCCCCTACCACTATTGACATCACCGAATGCAACAGACAAGCACGTCACTGCAGCCGTGAGTGGATCACCCAGACTCCGGCTTCCTTCCTGCACTTTTGAGTACAATGGGCCTAGACTTTTGTAGAAAGGGCATGAAAAACATGGGATTAGATGTCACAGATAACTAAGCTTTATTGTTTTGTCTCACATTATTACGAAGTGTATGCATACCAATCACGGCTCATAAATGCCTATGTAACATTGGGTAGTGAAAAACAAAAATACTAACTGTTATCATGATAAATGCACAATTTCCTGCATCTGAGTCTTCACATTTTTGTAATTTAATTATTTTATGGATTTTTCTTTAGTCTTCTGTTGAATAGAAATGTGCTGTATTTGGGCTGTAATTAATAAGGTCATTGTCGGCATTTATAAGAAGATAAAGGTAGCCATACACATTATATACCATGTTTCCCCAAAAATAAAACAGGGTCTTATATTATATGCTTGTTTACTGGCCTGCTCATAGAGACTGACACAATCTGTATTGGGACACAATGGCCATTAGTATTGTTCCTCCATAAATCATGCATGTTGTCGGCAGCACATTTATAGATGATTTATTGGTCTGCAATTAATATGCAAATTTTGGGTCACATATATGAGACAAAAGTGAGAAATATTAGAAACTGATACATGGAGAAGTATCTGTGACTAGTAAAAAATGGTCAATTAGGGCTGAGCTACATTACCTGCTCCGGATGGAAGCTGGTCTATACAAGAGAAATATTTACAAGAGTTCATTGTACTCCATAGCATGCCACCAACCTTTTATTCTAAAGCTGGCCATAGTCACTAGATGGCTGACAGCTGAGCGATTCGGACGATTCTTCAGACAACAGCAATCTTGAACATCTCTCTCATACACAGATGCACTCATTCAGCTGAGCCCTCCAGTATTCTCTGAAATAGCAATAGGAGAACAAATCGACCATCAGTCCGGAATCAGACAATCAACATCTACCCCAAGGATTGGTTGGCCAGCACCCCCACAGACACTAGAGTATCTACCAAATTCATTGATATCGGTGGGAAACATGGATAGAACTCGTATTCGAAAAGCTGAGATCTGAATGAGACCTACTGGGTATTTAGGACGAAAAATTGTTGGAACCCCCTACTGATCAGCAAGTGAGAGCGTCTAACAATCTGCAAACAAGCACATAGAAAAGATTAGTTACATGACAGTTGTTGTTTTCATGAGCTCAAAAAAGGACCTATTGTCCTTAGTGTGTTGGATCCGATTTTGAATCATGTGTCAGTGTTTACTATGTCCGTCATCCATGTTTCTTTTATACAAAAAGATCCCAAGAGGTTTCTCAAGCTTCTCCAAGCAACCAATCAGTGGAAAACGGACAGCACATAAATGTCATCCATGTCATCAATGTCTGTTTCACTGACCAATTCACTTGAAAAGGTGAATTCCGTGAGTCCCAAAATATGACACTTATTCTTCTACATGGAAAATGAGTCAGCACGAAACAACTGACATATACATCATTTCACAGAATAAAATGCTGTGTCCATGTGCTGTCCATGGAAAAATTGACAAAACACAGATGACAAACATTGACTTGTAAAAAATGAATTTTTTAGGACTTAACCTCTTGACACCTCATGAATGATCCATCCATCACTGAGCGTGTCAGGGATTTTGGAGCGGGCTGAGAAGCTGAGCCTTTGCTACACAGAGTAGATATTGTCTATGTTATTAACTGGCTCTGGCAGCAACAAATTGTTGTGCCTGCCAATTGCTACTGTTAAAGAGGACCAACCACCAGGGTATTGCAATATAAACTAAAGGCAGTGCCATATTGGCACTAAGTACCTGAATCCAGGCATACCTGTTGTAGAAAGATCTGATGCTTGGTTGCAGAAATATCTTTGATCAAAGTTGCAGAAATGCACTGTTCTTTGATTGACAGGTGCAACAGGGCGGGCCTTTGCGGGTCAGGTCCTCACTGTAAAGTCCTCCTCCAGCTTCCTCTTTGACGTGCCCCCCTTTCTTTATTTGAATCTTGCGCCGCCATTGATGTTGTTGGCGACACATGCGTATTGACACAGTGATTCTGTCTTCATTAAAAGGGTGTTGGAGTCTGCACATGCGCCCTTTTAATGTGGTGGTGAAGACAATGAGTGGCAAGGGTGCATGCGCAGATATAAAAAAAAAATCTGCTCACACGCCAATGCATCTCCGGTGCCTTTTTACTGAAGACAGAATCACTGTGTCAATGCACACCTTGCATGTGCCATCAATAACATCAATGGCGGCACAAGATTTAAATAAAGAAAAGGGAGCATGTCATAGAGGAAGCTGGAGGGGGACTTTTACAGCAAGGACCTCTATGAACTGGTTAACACCTGGTCCTGGCCAATTGAAGCCAACAGCAACATATAGCCTGCATAGGTATGTCATCTCCTTAGTACAAGTGCACATGTCGCGAGCGGAGGGGACGCGCTCGCCACGCTCGGGTCCGGGGCTTCTGTTGCTGCTGCTCGGTGGCTCGAGCGGTAGGCCGGACCCGGGGACTCGAGCAGCGCTCCTCACCCGTGAGTGAAAAGGGGGTGGTTTGGTTAGGGAGATTGTTCGTGACGCCACCCACGGGACGTGGTGATGATGGCACCACCGCTGCTGGTAACGGGGATCCCGGGAGAGATGGTAGGGTGCAGCTGGGATGTTATCCCCTCCGTGGGTAGGGGGTTTGGTGATCCCGGGGCCCGGTGGTGTGACGGGGAGGCCGGATGGCTGGGGTGCAGGGACTGAGCGGCGCGGTGCCGGACGGCACTGGTGTACTCACTCAGACAATCACTGACAGAGTCGTTGGTAAACCAAAATGGCCGGATGGACGGGTCCCACAGCCGGCTGCAGTGTTGTTGTTGTGCTCTCCTCGGACGGCTGATGGTGGCTGTCTTTCACCTTTTAGAATGTTCTGACTCCTGTGGTTGCCCACCGGTAGTCCGCTCCCCGGCGCATAGGTGCCATAGGAGCCCGTTTTGCCCGCAGGCGCTGGTCCTTGGATCTCTAGCCTGTGGCGGTGGCTGTATATCCTCACGGTGTAAGCGGTTGCCTTCAATCGGGACTTGGTTGTTAGGGAACCCCGGGGGTTCCTGTCACATTCGGATTTGACTATTGATGGCAGCTCCAAGCCTGGTCGGGGTCCGATGGCCCTGCCTGTGTGCTTAGTTTCACTCCGTTCCCCGGTCCAGTACCGGTGGGCCGACGCCCGACTCCGGTCCTTACGACAATGCAGAGTTCCACTAACTCCTGCAAACGGCCACCACCGTCTGCCAACCTTGCTGTCAGTGCCTGGGCTCCTACCCAGACACCTGAAGTGTTTACTCCTCTCACTTTCACCTCCAAAACTGATCTGACACTTTTCCCGCCTCCAGGCCTGTGAACTCTTCGGTGGGTGGGGCCAACCGCCTGGCTCTGCCCCACCTGGTGTGGACATCAGACCCTGGAGGGAGGCAACAAGGGTTTTTGTCTGACTGTTGTAACTGCCTAGGTTGGGGGGTGTGTGTGTTGGTATGTATGTGACTACCTGGCTAGTCCAGGGCATCACACACACACCCTGCTAGGACCCCCTCTATCATGTACATGCTAGTGAGCAGAAGACGCAGAACTCCCCCATGATTACCACCATTCACCACACTACACATTTGGAAGACAATTTGTTAGATGCAACAGAGAGATGTTGTCTATTACAGACCTTCGAAGGTCCCAAAGTACAACCTAAATTCTGGATATTACAACAAAACAAGTTATTCAATAAATAACAAATGAAATGTAAAACTTTTGATGTAATTTTGATGTGTAACTGCAGAAATAAATGTTGGAGTAATTTGTAGGTGTTTGCAGTTTGTTTTTTGTGCAGGAAACTCACATCAATTTCCAGGATATCACATTAACTCAAGATCCCTCTACTGGTATTGTTGTTGTTACCTCTTTTAGAAAGGACACAGCCACAAATTCCACTTTATTCGCAACATCTTGCCATCCTAAACACATAATCAGAAATTTTCCAGCTGGAGAACTCATTACAACCAAAATGAATACAACCATGGATAAGAGATTTCAATCTGAGGTTATATTGGTTAACCAGATATTATAGGATAGAAAATACCCCAATTGGATGATAGATAGAGCTAATCATATATATATATATAATCTCACACCACCAGTCATGATATCATACAAGGAAAAAAGTGAAATCTGTCAGGGTAATCATTCCAATAATATTTCATTCATCTCTAAACGTCCATAATTTGCTGCCATTACCCATACTATTAAATCATATATACCTATTATTTTTCAGGATATAAAATAAAACACATTCTATCTGAGCCAGTTAGATTTATAGTCAGAAAACCACAAACCCTAGGCAGTCTATTATCCCCTTGCTTATATCGTAAAGGGAACCAATCACAGGATTTTCGTATATAACCTAAAGCCAGTTCTATACTGGCACTATCAGGCCGATTGTAAACATACCTGTAGTGGTCAGCTAGGATGTATATGTGTCGCCCTGGGCAAGCCAGGGGACACAGGTCACAACACCACCATACCCCACACTCCAGGTAGGCACATCTGCTAACCAGAAATCCTTGTTGCCTTCCTCCAGGAGTCTGTTGATGCACACCAGGGGGTGGGCCAGGCGGTTGGCTCCGCCCACCAAGGAGCTCACAACTCTGGAGGCGGGAAAACCAGGCAGATAGCCCCGGGCAGGGGAAGAGTGAAGTCCAGTGAAGGGCTAGAGTAAACAACCAAGAAGTGAAAGTGGAGGAAAGAAAAGGAGTAAAGGAGGAAAGCAAGAAGTGGTGACAGAGCAGAGAGTGTGCAACGCCTGAGAGCCCAGCTTTGTGTAGGGCTAGAACAGCAAGGTCAGCGACGGCGGTGACTGTCCGGAGGGGGACCGTTTGGAAGTTCCTGGAAGGACCCCGTTGGCTGTGTGCCCGGTGGTCTGGAGCAGTGTTCCGAAGGACAGTCAGCACCAGGGCAGGGGCCTCTCGGACCCCGGCAAGGCTTGGAGTCGCCATAATTTGCCGAATCTGTCAGGGAAGGGGACGTAGATCCCCCAGCAACCAAGTCCCGATTGACGGCAACAGCCCGACCATTACAGGGGAGACACCGCCACCGCCAGGGCACCAGTTTCCCCAGGGCCAGCGCCTGCGGGCAAAGTGTAGAGCTCCTCCGGCCCAGATTGCAGCCGGGGAGCGGGTAACCGGAGGGAATCCACCGCTACCATCAGTCAACACAGGTGCAAGGAAGAGAGACATCACCGTCACCTACCGGGAGTGCAGGTGCAGCCGTCTGTGGGACCGTCCTACCAGCCGTTTGGTTTACCGTACAAACTGTGTCCAAGTCTCAGGCTGAGTGAGTACCACAGTGCCGCAAGGCACAGCGCTGCCCCCGCGTCCCTGCGCCCTCCAGGCCCTACACTTTACATCTCTGCACTGGGCCCCGGGATCACCAACCCCTACCCACGGAGGGGCAACACAACACCTGGCTGCTCCGCATCACCATCCCCGGGACCCCCACACTGAGCAGCGGTGGTACAATCACCACAACCATGGGTGGCGTCACGAACTATAACAATCCCCACACCCAACAAACGCCCCCCTTTCACTCACGGGCGAGGAGTGTCGCTTGAGAAACCCCGGGATCCGGCCCACCGCTCGAGCCACCACTGAGCAGCTGCCGGACCCGAGCAGAAGGGGTGAGCGCGGTGTGCTGACACCCTCCTCCCCGCCCGCGACAACTTGGCGTCACGAACAGGATCTTACCGCTCTGCCGTCTGGTAGAGGTGCGCCTTGTTACCGCCGGAGGTATCCGGCAGAAAAATTTCAGAAGCCGCCATCTTTGGCGCGAAAAGTTCCCGCTCGAGCGTCTTCTCGAGCAGTAGAGGCGCGAAGGCCAAAACCCCGCCCCGAGAGAGGAGGGGCCGGAAAGAGCTAAGGGGGACGCGATGGCGGCTGGACGCATGTAAGTGTGGCGGTGCAAGCCAACACCCTGAGGCCCCCGGTCTGCCGACCCTAACGAACAATGTCCGCCCCACCTAGCTCTGCAGAGACTACCGAGCGGGTGTCGGGAACGGCGGCCTGGCTGAGGGCCCGGGCGGCGGGGATCTGCCGTCATTACCAGAGTCGGATCGACGGGCTGATGGAGCAGTGGGCCGCGGAGGTGGAGGCCCTAGTTGCGGTGGCGCGAGTGTATGGAGTGGAGGCTGTGATGGAGGAGCGGGAGAATGACCCACGCCCCTGTGTCCCCGAGGGACCGGCCGCTGCGGCTGAGGGACCCGGTCTGCCCCTGGCTCCTGTGTTACCTCCGTCCTACTCGCTCGCGCGCTGCACCGAGCCTGGCCTGTCGGGCGTGCATCCCTCTGTGACTGCGGCGGGGGCAGAAGATAGCGACTCCGGGCCTGACACTGAGCCCGTGTCGGAGGAGGAAGAGGGGGTCGCTGCCCTGCCTGGCCTGGAGGCCACCTATGTTCCCCGAGCCGGAGGCAACGGGTATCGGGCGATCCTTCCACGCCGTGCGTGCTATGCGCTGGAGGGGCTGGTGCCCATGTCCTTTCACCCCGAGCCGGGTGAGGAGGACGAAGATACCGAGTAGGGCGAGGGATGCCCGCAGCACCGTCCCCGTTGGGACCACCTGCTTGTTTGAAAAGTTTTTGAAAGTTTTGCCAATAATGAAAATGATTACACCGAAGAAGTAACCTGATTTGTTTGTTGATTTGCAACCGGCTGGAGCCGGCACCGTTGTCCCCGTGGGGACCGTTTGAAAATGCATGGGAACTATCCATGGACAAGCCCGTGAACTCTGCAGGGCAACCACAAACGTTAGTGGCTTGTAAATATGTTGGGTACCGTTACCGTTTCCGCAATGCCGCCTCCGGAGAGGCAGGTTGGAGGGAGGGCCCTCAGCAGAGCAGGCTGGGGCCCAGCCACCAAAGGAACCGGTGGCTACCCTCTGGAGGGAAGGACAGATCCCGCTCGGGTACCGTGTGCTGGACTGTGGGTCAAGGGGTGCTGCCTGGGTTTTAGGGGCAGCATCAGGGCCAGGTTACTTGGGTGGGAGAGAGCGGAAACCGTGACCGTATACCGTTGCAACGTTAAAAGAAAATGTGCCTCCCGTCTTGGGAAGAAGTTATTAAAAATGTCATTTATTGTTTGTTTAACCCTGTTACCCCCTTTTTACAGAAAAATAAAACCGGTGTAGGACGGCAGCCCGCGGACGGTCTGCATTTTGCTAAGGGGGAATGTGTCGCCCTGGGCAAGCCAGGGGACACAGGTCACAACACCACCACACCCCACACTCCAGGTAGGCACATCTGCTAACCAGAAATCCTTGTTGCCTTCCTCCAGGAGTCTGTTGATGCACACCAGGGGGTGGGCCAGGCGGTTGGCTCCGCCCACCAAGGAGCTCACAACTCTGGAGGCGGGAAAACCAGGCAGATAGCCCCGGGCAGGGGAAGAGTGAAGTCCAGTGAAGGGCTAGAGTAAACAACCAAGAAGTGAAAGTGGAGGAAAGAAAAGGAGTAAAGGAGGAAAGCAAGAAGTGGTGACAGAGCAGAGAGTGTGCAACGCCTGAGAGCCCAGCTTTGTGTAGGGCTAGAACAGCAAGGTCAGCGACGGCGGTGACTGTCCGGAGGGGGACCGTTTGGAAGTTCCTGGAAGGACCCCGTTGGCTGTGTGCCCGGTGGTCTGGAGCAGTGTTCCGAAGGACAGTCAGCACCAGGGCAGGGGCCTCTCGGACCCCGGCAAGGCTTGGAGTCGCCATAATTTGCCGAATCCGTCAGTGAAGGGGACGTAGATCCCCCAGCAACCAAGTCCCGATTGACGGCAACAGCCCGACCATTACAGGGGAGACACCGCCACCGCCAGGGCACCAGTTTCCCCAGGGCCAGCGCCTGCGGGCAAAGTGTAGAGCTCCTCCGGCCCAGATTGCAGCCGGGGAGCGGGTAACCGGAGGGAATCCACCGCTACCATCAGTCAACACAGGTGCAAGGAAGAGAGACATCACCGTCACCTACCGGGAGTGCAGGTGCAGCCGTCTGTGGGACCGTCCTACCAGCCGTTTGGTTTACCGTACAAACTGTGTCCAAGTCTCAGGCTGAGTGAGTACCACAGTGCCGCAAGGCACAGCGCTGCCCCCGCGTCCCTGCGCCCTCCAGGCCCTACACTTTACATCTCTGCACTGGGCCCCGGGATCACCAACCCCTACCCACGGAGGGGCAACACAACACCTGGCTGCTCCGCATCACCATCCCCGGGACCCCCACACTGAGCAGCGGTGGTACAATCACCACAACCGTGGGTGGCGTCACGAACTATAACAATCCCCACACCCAACAAACGCCCCCCTTTCACTCACGGGCGAGGAGTGTCGCTCGAGAAACCCCGGGATCCGGCCCACCGCTCGAGCCACCACTGAGCAGCTGCCGGACCCGAGCAGAAGGGGTGAGCGCGGTGTGCTGACACCCTCCTCCCTGCCCGCGACATATAGATTTTGAAACCCACGAAAGTAAAGTTTATAAAATCTGCAGCTTCTTGAGTGACAGTGCAGTGCCCCACGGGGCATGTGGTTAACCTACTCGTTGCTGGGCCGTCGAGTGTCGGGTAATTTGTTGTCACGGGTGGCCTTGCCCGGTTCCGTTGCCCCAAGGCGTGCAGTGAAAGGAAGGGAAAGCGGGCTGATTGGGAAGGTTTGTCGTGAGTCGTGACGCCAACTGTGGAATGTGGCAAGGGAATAGCCGCCGCTGCAGGGTTCCATGCTGGGGCTGGTGGTAGTGCAGCTTGGATGTCATCACTCCCCACAGACAGTGTGGGCCCCAGGAGGATGGTGGGGGTTGTAGTGGTGCAATGTGGTGCAGGGCTGGGACGCCAACAGTAACTGGATGACACAGGTTGATAGTTTCCTCTTTAATGGTCAGATATTATGGTCCAGGTTTACAGTGGTCCGGTCAGCCCAGAAGCAGCATGGATCTCTCCTTGCCTGGTGGGTTGGAGGCCTTCCTTAATGCGCTCTTTGTGGGAGCTGCTGCGGCCTGGAGCAGCACAGCGTCCCCTTCTCTCTCTTTACTTGAAGATGACTGTTCCCTGTGATGGGCAGCATGAACCGTTTATGGGACCCGCTTGTATTACTGCGATCCTGGGTTCTGTATTGCTGCTGCGTCTTGGATCTAAGGTGGGCCAGGAAATATAGAATCTCTTGCCCTCCCGCTTTTACTAGGCTATTAGCACCCAGTAGACAAGGACCTAGGGCTTGGTCCTGGAAAGCTCACACAGCAGCTCTCAATCAGCGACCGCTCTTTCTCCTCGCCAACACTGTTTTGTCTCACTTCCTTCCTGTTCACTCTAACCCTTCCCTCAGGTCAGCATGTACAGAGCGACTCCCTTCAAAACAGGTTATGAGCTCCCCCTGCTGGCCTGGAGTAGGAGATATTGTATGTGATGTTTCTGACACGGAGAAGTTCCCACGCTGCCTCCAAGCATAGCATTGATCCCAGTGAGGAGAACAATGCCACTTTGGCTCCCATGACCACTGGGGTGCCACAACAGCAGCTCACGATCAGATATCTGGGGATAATTCAGAGTTAGGCTGGGTTCACACATAGCGACAGCAAAAACGACGTCGCTGTTACGTCACCATTTTCTGTGACGTAACAGTGACCTTGTAAGTCGCTGTTATGATCGCTGCTTAGCTGTCAAACACAGCGACGCAGCAGCGATCATAACGTCGCTACATGTGCAGAGAGCAGGGAACCGCGCACACTGCTTAGCGCTGGCTCCCTGCTCTCCTAGATACAGTACACATCGGGTTAATTACCCGATGTGTACTGCAGCTACATGTGCAGAGAGCAGGGAGCCGCGCACACTGCTTAGCGCTGGCTCCCTGCACTCCTAGCTACAGTACACATCGGGTTAATTAACCAATTGGTTAAAATAATTTTTAATAATTTTACCAACCTTGGTTACCCAATGTTTACCCTGGTTACAGCTTACCGCAGCTGCCAGATGCAGGCTCCTGCTCCCTGCTCGCTTCATTTCGTCGCTCTCTCGCTGTCACACACAGCGATCTGTGCATCACAGCGGGAGAGCAACAATAAAAAAACGAACCAGGGCTGTGTGTAACGAGCAGCGATCTCACAGCAGGGGCCAGATCGCTGCTCAGTGTCACACACAGCGAGATCGCTAATGAGGTCACAAAAACCGTGACTCAGCAGCGATCTCAGCAGTGATCTCGCTGTGTGTGAAGCACCCCTTATCCCCTCCCCCTGTTAGAATTAACATAAGTATTATACAAACAATTCACTTTTCTCTTGCAGGACCTGTGTGAGGTCATACCCATGTGACCAGAAGGGGCGGGTGGTTACACAGTGTGTGGACGCGGTGGCTACCAGGGGACCAGGAACTGAAGACCGACCCAACAGGGTTCAAACTGTCTGCCATGCGGACCAGAACCGAAAGACAACCAGGAGGGGACCCCCAGATGCTCCAAGCCCCGGGGACCCACCAACCAGAGACGGGTGCAGGGGAAGTAAGCCACCAGGTCACCACACCGGCATTGGAACTAAGGGGACCAGTGGTGAGGACCAGCCTCCACCGGGTTGCAAGCATCACCATTGTGAGTAAAGAACCAGTTACACTGCAATCCCTTGTGTGGTCTACCTTCTTTTTGAGCACCAGTATTACTAAAGAACATAAACAGCAAATACCATCATTTACCCCTTGGGGCCCAGCCCCGTGTGCGGAGGGCCACAACATCCAGGCTGCCTTTAACATCAGCCCCAGCGGTGAGAGACTGTGCAACGGCGGCCTCATCCAAATAGCCTAAACCCGCAAGTGGCATCACGACACAAACTTTATTATAATCCCTGTTAATATGTCCTTTTAAAAGCGATCCCCCAGGGTCACGGAACCGGGCACCGGCCATTACAGCCGTGACACTTCCCAGTGAAACCAAGCCCAGAACCAAGTACCCCATAGCCCTGGGGTGCGACACTGTCACTGAAATGTAGCGTCCTTGACCTCAACCACTTGTCAATGTATCGATCATGAAGAGGACCTTCCCAGTAACTGCCTTGTTCAGGGCAGAGGTGATGTTATAGGACATGTGCTACATTACTGTTATTGGCAGGTAATATCTGCATATTTAGTGACTGAAAACAAACTGCGTATCGTGGGAGGTGGGGACTCAAGCATAGTGCTCGAGCACCTGTGATACTCGATTGAGTAACGAGTGTGCCCAAGCACCACTATTGAGTATCGAGCAGTGGATTAGCACACTCGCCCATCACTAGTCACAATAGTTTGAAGTTTGATTTAGTTCACTGTTCTTTAGAATTTAATAAAGGGTAAATGTCAATTTAATTTTTATTTTATTAATCAACTAGAAGGTGGCCCAATTCTACGCATCGGGTATTCTAGAATTTACGTATTGTGTAGTTAATGTATGATTTTTGTTATATATATATATATATATATATATATAGATGTTGTTGTGTGTAGTTACCAAGTGTTTGTGTAGGGCGCTGTAAATGTTCTGGGTGTTGTCTGGGCGGGGGGTGAGAGCAGTGTTGTTTGTGTGTTGCGTTGTGTGTGTTGCGTTGTTTGTGGAGCGCTGTGTGTCTGTAGCGTTGTGTGTGTGTGTTGCGCGGTTTGTGTGGGTGTGGGGTGTGTGTGTGTTTTGGGGGGAGGTATGTTTTGTGCAATGTGTGTGTTGTGCGGTATGTGCGTATATTTGTGTGCGCTGCGGTGTTTGTGTGTTGGGTGTTGTGTGTGTGCGGCGTTGTCTGTGTGTGTGGGTGTCTGTGTAGGGCGGTGTTTGTGGTTCCTAGTGTGTGTGTGGTGTGTTGTGCAGTGCGTGTGTGGCGGTGTGTGTGTGTGTGTTTTGGGGGGAGGTGTGAACCCCCCATCGTGCTCCATCCCCTATGCTGCGCACCCCCCATCGTGCTCCATCCCCCATGCTGCGCACCCCCCATTGTGCTCCATCCCCCATGCTGCGCACCCCCCATCGTGCTCCATCCGCCATGCTGTGCACTCCCCATTGTGCTTCATCCCCCATGCTGCACACTCCCCATTGTGCTCCATCCTCCATGCTGCGCACTCCCCATCGTGCTACATCCCTCATGCTGCGCATTCCCCATCGTGCTTCATCCCTCATGCTGCGCATTCCCCATCGTGCTCCATCACCCATGCTGCGCACTCCCAAACGTGCTCCATCCCCATGCTGCGCACTCCCCATTGTGCTCCATCCCCCATGCTGCGCACTCCCCATCGTGCTCCATCCCCCATGCTGCGCATTCCCCATTGTGCTCCATCCCCCATGCTGCGCACTCCCAAATGTGCTCCATCCCCCATGCTGCGCACTCCCAAACGTGCTCCATCCCCCATGCTGCGCACTCCCCATTGTGCTCCATCCCCCATGCTGCGCATTCCCCATCGTGCTCCATCCCCCCATGCTGCGCACTCCCCATCGTGCTCCATCCCCCATGCTGCGCATTCCCCATCGTGCTCCATCCCCTATGCTGCGCACTCCCCATCGTGCTCCATCCGCCATGCTGCGCACTCCCCATTGTGCACCATCCCCCATGCTGCACACTCCCCATTGTGCTCCATCCTCCATGCTGCACACTCCCCATCGTGCTCCATCCCTCATGCTGCGCATTCCCCATCGTGCTCCATCCCTCATGCTGCGCATTCCCCATCGTGCTACATCACCCATGCTGCGCACTCCCAAACGTGCTCCATCCCCATGCTGCGCACTCCCCATTGTGCTCCATCCCCCATGCTGCATACTCCTCATCGTGCTCCATCCCCCATGCTGCGCATTCCCCATCGTGCTCCATCCCCCATGCTGCGCACTCCCAAACGTGCTATATCCCCCATGTTGCGCACTCCCAAACGTGCTCCATCCCCCATGTTGTGCACTCCCCATCGTGCTCCATCCCCCATGCTGCGCATTCCCCATCGTGCTCCATCCCCTATGCTGCGCACTCCCCATCGTGCTCCATCCCCCATGCTGCGCACTCCCCATCGTACTCCACAGTCACACATCAGACAGTATACACGCACACATCTGATCGCATACACTCACACCCCACTTCTGCCTGTCCCCTCCGGTGGGCGGTCCCAGCAGCTGTGCTGCACGCCGTGCTCCTCTGCCTTCTACCGACACGCACACATCCTATCGCATACACGCACACATCCTATCGCATACACGCACACATCCTATCGCATACACCCACACATCCTATCGCATACACGCACACATCCTATCACATACATGCACACATCCTATCGCATACACGCACACATCCTATCGCATACACGCACACACACACTGACGATATTGCACATACGCGCTCACACTCACAACATCCGGAGATACCACATGCTTCTGGCCATGTGATCCTCCGGCAGGTCCTGGAAGGTCACTGCACGCACAGGATCGCTGCCGAGAAGCAAGCGATATCACGGGATGTTGTGAGTGTGTGGATGCGATCTGATGTGTGTGTGAGGTGTGTGTGAGAGTGAGTGTGATCTGATGTGTGTGTGTGTGTGTCTGTTCTTATGTGTGTGCATGTGTGTGTGTTCCGCCGCTGCAGGACCTTGATGCGCTCACCTGGGAGCTGGTGTACGCTGGTAACCATGCAACACAATATTACATGGTTACCAGCGTACCCCGCCCCCCGCTTGCTCGGGAGCCCACACCAGCGTACACAGGCATACGCTGATGTGGGCTCCCGGGGGTACAGCACTCACCTGGGAGTCGGGGCTCCGTGTCGTTTCGGGGAATGCGTGCAGGGGGCGGGGCCAGAGCGAGCGTGCAATGCGTGAGGGGGGCGGGGCGTAGCCAAGTTGCTAATGCGTGCAGGGGGCCGGGGCGAGAGGCCAATCCGTGTGGGGGGCGGAGCCTGGGCGATCGGCCAATCTGTGCGGGGGGTGGAGCCGAGGCGAGGCAAACGGCCAATCCGTGCGGGGGGGCGGAGCCGAGGCGAGGCGAGCGGCCAATCCGCTGTTTGTCACCGTAAGGACACAATTTTGGAGCAAGACAGACAGACAGACAGACAGAATAAGGCAATTATATATATAGATATTACATATGATAATAAGCAACTTTGTATTATATTATATATATATATATATCTTTTCAGAGAAATCTGCTTCTTTCATCTTCTAGATCAATTTTTGACCTTCATTTCATGGATAAAATCTGTATTCAGTGAAGACAAACTTTCCATTACTGATATAACGGTTGGTGCATTTAAAATTCTATGGAGGGAGGAGGTAGAGGCAGACACATTCTCCTGCAATTTCTCCTGAAAAGGCAGTTAGGCCATGTGCACACGTTGAGTATTTGGCAAGGTTTTTACCTCAGTATTTGTAGCCAAAACCAGGAGTGGAACAATCAAAGGAAAAGTATAATAGACATACGGGCACCACATCTGCATTTTTTACCCACTCCTGGCTTTGGCTTTGGCTTTCAAATACTCAGGTAAAAAAACTCACCAAATACTCAACGTGTGCACATGGCTTGACAGTTCTCCATAGAACTTTATGCGTACCAACTGTCATCACCAATCTCAGTAATGGGAAAACCCATATTCACTGAATACATATTTTACCCTTGAACGGAGAATTCTGAGAATGAAAGTTCAGTCCAGGAAGAGAAAGAAGCGTTTTTTTACTAATATATATTTTATGAAGTTTTAATGAAAAACAGTTAATTTTTAACCAGGTTATTTTTAAAATAATTTTTTTTTAAAGATTTGTATTGCCTAATAAGTAGATTTTTATAATATATTTTATAGTCCTAACCCCAATGTCCCGAACGGCTGCAAATTTCCCAAACGGAACTCAACATGAGCATTAGTATGACAATTGGCATAGTAGAGGCTGATGTGTACAAGTCAGCAAACTCGCGGCCGACCCAGATATTATGGTCCATACTCGGATTGTGAATGTAAAACTGGCCTTAGCTGGATTTTCATGACTAAATTACCTCCATGAAGTTACAGACTTTTACTTTTTGAAGTCAGCAGTTTTATACCATGAATGAATCAGTCAAAGAAGAGTGGGTCTGATTACAAGTCATTTGTGTATCACCGTCTAGATGACTATTGAGAGAAGGCATCGTGGGGTTGTGACTTTATTTTTTTTGTCCTTTTATAACTGCTTATTTCCACAGATTCATGCCTGAGAGGAAATTTACAAGCACAGTTATATACAGCATAGCATTAGTTTAATAGCAAAAACTCAGTTGACATGCTCCCTTTAAGGCCACGTTCCCTTCAGGGTATAACTACAATAGGTTCAGGGGTTGCAATTACACCCTGGCCCTGGATTTTAGTGGACCCAAAAAGTCCTCTTGGCCTATATAAAAAGATCAATACTATTAAAGACTTGCAATAATTGGGGGCTCCGTTGTAGCTTTTGTATTGAGTCCCATGATTTTCCAGTTACGCCATTATTTCCCACAATGAGTATTTGGTGAGTTTTTAATGTTGCAGATTTTCTGCACCTATCAGTAAAATTAAGTTATTTGCATTTTTTTAATTGAATTTTTTAGTGCGTTTTTTTTTATTGTGGCTTTTTTTGTCTCTTTTTGGTATGTTAGGTTTTAAATACATCTACTTTTCTATATTTTATGATTTTTGGTTTTAACAAAACTTTACTTAGTTCAGTGTGGAAGACGTGCTTTTAGTATGTTTCCAAAGCAGAAATGCACTAAAAACACACATACCTGTGAATACCAGTGAATTTTCCATGTTTAATGCAATTCTATGGGGAAAATCCACATATAAAACTCAGCGTACCTGAAAGGGAGAGCCAGGTGTTGGCTGGCAGGGCTCCACTCTCCTTACTTAATCTGGGGGGTGCGACATTTACTTCCATCTTTTGCGGCATGTCCGCCACCTATCGCTGGTCACCGTCAGAGACGTAGTTGCATAACACATCACAAAAACAGTTTCAACCACAAACCTTTTTTATTTGGCTCACAATCTTCGTGACAGACAACTCCTTGACAGACATGGCCATTTCTATGTTCCTGTTCTGCTGCTGCTGTTCTGTTGGGTACTTTCCTGTCTAGTCCTCGCCCTGGGTAATAGCCCTCTAGCAGTCAAGTCGACTTCTGCTCTTCCTCGTCTCTGAGCTTTGTGGCTTACCATGTCCTTAGGACACAATGAAGAAGACCTCCTGGTTCCCAGGCGGACCCCTAAACAGAGCACATTAGCCCTAGGAACCTCTCTGCAGAACTGAGCTGCCCCCTGGCCTGTCCAGCTATCAACTCTCTGTCACTCCTCCCTCTATGCTTCAAGTCTCCCAGGTTACTAAGGCCCGTTTCACACATCCGGCATTTCACCGGATTGCCGGATCCGGCACACTCCAGTACAGTGCAATACTGTACAATGGCATTGCGGCAAGCTCCGGTTACATGCTCCGGTCACATGACAGCATGTGTCTGGAGCTTGCCGCGATGCCATTGTACAGTATTGCACTGTACTGGAGTGTGCCGGATCCGGCAATCCGGCGAAATGCCGGATGTATGAAACAGGCCTAAGCTATCTTTCTCTAGATCCGCTGGCCCCAGCGTCTATCACTCTTCCTATTGTTAACAAACTATTTATCTACCACTTACATCCCCTCCTGCACTCTTGGTCCCTACGTTATGTCCTACTTAGCATTCCTAACTTAAGGGTACTTTACACACTGCGACATCGCTAGCGATCTCGTTAGCGATGTGAAATTTTAGATCGCAAGTGCGATCTTTAGAGATTGCACATAGGTCATTTTACGCATGTGCGATCTCTAAAGATCGCACTTGCGATCTAGAATTTCACATCGCTAACGAGATCGCTAGCGATGTTGCAGTGTGTAAAGTACCCTTTACTCTAATATCTATCGGCTAACACCCCTATGCTTTACATTCCTACACACTATGCATTTAATCACACATGACAACTAAAGGGGGCTTTACACGCTACGATATCGTTAATGTTTTGTCGTCGGGGTCAAGTTGTTAGTGACACACATCCGGCATCATTAACGATATCGCAGCGTGTGACACTGACCAGCGACCTTAAGCGACCTCAAAAATGGTGAAAATCGTTCACAATGGAGAGGTCGTCCCAAACTCAAAAATCGGTAAGGGTTGTTTATCCAGGTGGTTCATCGCTCATGCGGCAGCACACATCGCTATGTGTGACACCGCAGGAGCGAGGAACGTCTCCTTACCTGCCGCCGGCCACAATGAGGAAGGAAGGAGGTGGGCGGGATGTTACGTCCTGCTCATCTCCGCCCCTCCGCTTTGATTGGCCGGCCGCTTAGTGACGTTGCGGTGACGTCTCTGTGATGCCGAACGTCCCTCCCCCTTGAAGGAGGGATTGTTCGGCAGTCACAGCGACGACGCCGACCAGGTAAGTATGTGTGACACTGCCGTAGCGATAATGTTCGCTACGGCAGCAATCACAATCAATTGCATGCGCGATGGGGGCGGGCACTTACACGCTCGATATCGCTACAAATTGCTAGCGATATCGCTACCGTGTAAAGCCCCCTTTACACTTTCTATACTAAAATACGATACCTCCCTGCAATAAAACACTTTACATAGAACAACATTCAGTAGGAGTGGAGCAATCCGACCACCTCCTATATACCTGCAATAGAAATTGACATGCTGCGGAGTTACAAACACTGCAGGTCATTTTATTCTATGTAAATAAAAAAGATATCTAGAAATCCCATGCAGTTTGCTGGAGCTGTCAGATGCTGTGATTTTGCACAGCTAAAATATGCAGCCTCAAAAACATTGCGGGAACTGAACCCATGCGCATATTCTCATCAATATGATTGTGCACTCACTAGTATAGAATAACTGGGAATAAATTAATTCATGTGTCTTTCTGTAAAGCCGAGGTCACTGGTGCCTTCATTGCCACAATTGCGTTAGCAACTTTTTTTGGCTGCAATTTATAAAAAAATCACAGCAAACATTTTGTTCGCTGTTTTGCTAAAAAAGAGCAAATAAAAGAACGCGCAGCTAACAAAACAAGTTAATTAAACGCAACAGAAAGTTAAGGATAAATGTGAATTATATGATATCTGGTCAAAATAGGAAATTACTGGATTTTTTTTAATATACTGAATTATGAATTTTAAGTGGAAACTAAGTTCCTGAATATGGAAGCTGCTAACGGGAGGAAGTCCACAAACAAATACCTTGCTAGCAACCACTGTTTGGGTCTATTGATTACTCAGTCTACCCTGTCTAGACTAAAATACTAACTAGGCCGATGCTTCAAGAGTGTTCGCATTCATTACACATAGTTATCCCGTCTGGATCTTTTTCTGAAATTACCCCTCAGTGAATACAGGTAAAAATGCCATTTGCTATTTTGGAGCCGTCAGTGAGAATATTTCGTAAGACACAAGTAGTAAAACTGTTTTTACACTGTGTTCCTCTTTGATATGTGGATGATGCATGGACATATTGCATCATATAATACTAAAAAGCCATATGACTGAATGAATCATAAAAATTGCAGATAATTATTTTCAGCCTGAAAGAAATCACTAAAATAGCACTCAAGAGTGTTTTCTTGCCTAATTTTATTAGTAAAATGTGGTGCATATCATATCATATAAGCAGGGGACAAATATGCGGTAGTAAAATGGCTCTCCAGTATCTGAAAACCCCTGTCACCCTGTTTCAGTATATGTTTATAAAAACACACTATGCTATACTCACGCTCCCCCGGGTTTAGTGCAAATGCTGCTCTGCTGCTTTTGGGGTCAGTTATTGTCTGCATTGCTGACTCACATTAACTCCCACACATTATAAAGTCCCACCATTAGCTCACACACTGTATTATGACCCCCTAAATAGTTCCCACCCTGTATAATGACCCCTATATTAGCTCTCACACTGTATAAGGGCTCCCGACACTCTATAAGTGCCGCCCACACTAGTGGCATAGCTAGGGTCCAATAGACCCCAATGCAAGATTTGGATCTGGCCCCCACATTCCCACCCCCCTGCATGTTGATGTCAGATGTACGAGCCCTTGTAGCTTTCTAAATCCTATAAAGACATGTGTTGCTCCCCCTCCCCCTTCATTATGTAGTAATGCCCCCCATCCTGGTATATATAGTATGCCCTCATCCTGGGCCCTTCCTGGTATATATTTCTCCCATACTGGTATATATCTCCTCCATCCTTGTATATATCTCCCCCATCCTTGTATATATGTCTCCCATCCCAGTATATATGTCTCCCAGCCTGGTATATATGTACCCTTGCCTAATGTATATGTCCCCTTGCCTGGTGTATATGTCCACAAGCCTGGTATGTATGTCACCCATCCTGGTATATATGTCTCCCAGCCTAGGACCCATCCTGGTATTTATGTCTCCCAGCCTGGGTCCCATCCTGGTATACATGTCTCCTAGTCTGGGCCCTATCCTGGTATATATGTTTCCTAGCCTAGGCCACATCCTGGTATATTTGTCCCCCTGCCTGGGCCCCATCCTGGTATATATGTCCCCGAGCCTGGGTCCCATCCTGGTATATATGTCCCCCAACCTGGGTCCCATCCTGGTATATATGTCCCCCAGCCTGGGTCCCATGCTGGTATATATGTCCCCCGTTTTGCATTAACAAAATCATATAGTAGTGTAGCTCCGGGTTGGCCCCTGATGAACAAGGGGACGGGGGCGACCGCACCCTCTGGCCCCCATAGCTATGCTACTGGTTGAGATGGATGAAGGAATGAAGTAGGTGGGCAATGGACAGGGATGGGGTATGACTTAAGAGATTTATTTACGGTCAAATGTCTTCGATCACATCAATCTCACCCTTCCCCAGATTTTGACTTGCAAAAGTTAAGTATGATTTACCATATACTCAAGCTATGGGTACTGATGGCTATCTTCCCAATGGAAGGTCTGAGTTTGGACCAAACATGTGGAGTTTCTTTTTTGGCTTCTTATCCTAAGTTATGTCGTAAGTCTTTTTATTGACCTTTTAGGATTGCTACTGCCAATAGGTGGTACTAGAGTTCAAGTCCTTGTCAACTCAGGAGAGGTCATATGCATACAAACAAATGGGTTTTTACTTTGGGCTTCATGAGAGCATAGCTATCCACTGTCTACTCACACCCCCCCCCACCATTTGTTAGTCGGCCACCTAAAATAATTCAATGCTGCATAGGGAATTCATTACCTGATACAAATATATTAGTCTGAAGGACTTTGTTATACATTTTCATAAAGTAAAACCATATTTTATATACATTTCCATCAAACCATTAAACCATTAAATTCACCCAGTGGTGGTTTTATCACTAGAATGAAAGAAGATATGTTGCTTTCTTTTGCTGATAATAATCAGTCATGGACTCATGGACATTGTCTAATACACCTTTTTACATGACGGGCTATAATTTACAGTCCTTAGACCTTGAGGGGGCCACAATTTTAGAAAATGGTGTGAATATTTTTGTCACACTTGAGCTACTAGCTAAATTATACCTGCAAGGGTAGTGACACCATGAATGGGAGACTCAGGGCTTTAAGTGGTGAAATTATTGAGCCTTTAGCAATTTTTACTGCATATGTATAATCTTAAAGAGTTTACACAACATCCTAAGTGTCTCCTGACAGGTATGGGCATGATACCAGGACCAGTCACTCTCAGCCATCCCCATTTGTCAGTTAACCTCTTATCTTATCGGTCTTAACATCAAAGAAGCAAACTTCCTGAAACAGCTGGAATGAGATGGCCTCACCGGTGATGTACACTTGGGGGAGGGAAGGGCTTTCTCATTCTTCTCGAAGATTTAGCCTTTGTGTAAATGCATTTATGGATTCTGAAGCAAACAGTTTTGAAACACCACTCCAGTGGTTTGGGGTTTTTTCCATTTTTTTTCCAGCTGGACCCTTGCTTTAAATCTAAGTCCTCTGCCTCTAGGGTTTTTTTTCACCCTCTGGTGTCTTCGTCTGTATTTGCTGTTACTCCCATCAATGTCAGGCACTTTGTGACCTGCCGACAGCTCCAATGTTTCATAGAGCGCGCCAGAGGTCACAACTCAATATAAGTGTCATGCTAGGTACGGGGAAGTACCAAGCGAAAGGCAAAAGGAAAGGGAAACCCCGTGTCTAGGAAAGGAGGAGATGATGACCCCTGTCCAAGCCTACCACTGGTCCCTGGGGTCCCTCACCAACCTAGATAAGTTCCGCACCTGACCGTAGGTATCCCTAGGGCTGGGCCCTAAATAGGTAACAGATGGGATAAGCTCTTTGTCAGCCACACTAAATACTAAAGAATACACAAGGAGGACAAACAGGGGATAGTACATGAACTACGCATCTACAGATGGCTCAAGTAGAAGTTCAGCAAAGCTTCAGTACCGATAGCACAGATAAGTGCAAGCTGCCTGCTTGCATCCAGAGCTTGAATGAACTGAATATCACCAGCACAAGTCTAGGGAAAATGAGAGTATTTAAGCACATAGAAAATACTGATAATCAGCAGCTGTATGGAAGGAAAGCTCCAGTGGGTGCTAAAGGGGAAGACATGAAAATCCAGCATAAATGCTACCCAGTACAGTGATTACAAACAGTAGGAACAATAGAAAGTCAGGGAGAATTTTGCGCAGCCCCACATGACCATCTGTCACCTGTCACAACAAGTCTATGAGAGCTTCGTTCCAGCATTGTTCTGGCTCTCACAGAGTTTCAATGAGAGCTTGTGACGTAAATTCTGACATAAGACCAGTCAGATGTTATGGGTACAAGATGGCGCTGCTAACTTATCTATATAAATTTGAGTTGAGTAAAAACATTGAAGCTGCCTTAAGGCCCAGTCACACTAAACAACTTACCAGCGATCCCAACAACGATACAACCTGATAGGGATCACTGGTAAGTTGCTAGGAGGTCGCAGGTGAGATGTCACACTAAGCGACACTCCAGCGATCCCACCAGCAACCTGACCTGGCAGGGATCGCTGGAGCGTCGCTACACGTGGAAGCATGCTGTGCTTGGTAACTAAGGTAAATATCGGGTAACCAACCCGATATTTACCTTGGTTACCAGCGCACACCGCTTAGTGCTGGCTCTCTGCACACCTAGCCACAGTACACATCGGGTTAATTACCCGATGTGTACTCTGCTACGTGTGCACGCAGCAGGAGCCGGCTTCTGCGGACGCTGGTAACCTCGGTAAACATCGGGTAACCAAGAAGCCCTTACCTTGGTTACCCGATATTTACCTTCGTTACCAGCATCCCTGCTCTCATGCGGGTAACCAAGGTAAGGGCTTCTTGGTTACCCGATGTTTATCGTGGTTACCAGCGTCTGCAGAAGCCGGCTCCTGCTGCCTGCACATTTAGTTGTTGCTCTCTCGCTGTCACACACAGCGATCTGTGCTTCACAGCGGGAGAGCAACAACTAAAAAATGGTCCAGGACATTCAGCAACAACCAACAACCTCACAGCAGGGGCCAGGTTGTTGCAGGATGTCACACACAGCGACATCACTAGCAACATTGCTGCTACGTCACAAAAGTTGTTCCTTAGCAGCGATGTTGCTAGCGATGTTGCTTAGTGTGACGTGGCCTTTAGTCCTGCATCCAGTCTGGTCCTGTATCATAGCCTGACCATAGAAATTTTATTTTCTCCAGCCGGCATCCTTGACTCAGGCTCCTGGGCTACTCATATGATTACTAAGCTTTGTAATGTCATCATGTTCCAAAGCCAAGGATGCTGGGTTTAGAAGTGAACACAACACTTATCTAAGGGCCACAGAAACTTGGACAGCGGACAGAGGCCTTGCAATATTTTTTGCTCCACTTTAATTAATTTTGTTACTTTTTCAGACATTTAAGTTGTGATCCCATAATGTTCTTCAGTTGAGGCTAAATAGGAAGTATGGCCTTAGTCCAAATGCTATCAGATATGTTCATCTCTAAAGCTAATTTATTTTCATTGGGTTAATGTAAAATAAACAACAATTTTTCAGTAATTAATGGATTGAGGACTAGACATTCAAGCATGTGTGAACAGTGTCACACGGAGATCCTTTGAGCTCAGCCCAGAAAGACTGAAAAAACACCATTGTTATACTATGATTCATATTAATCATGGTCATCACAGTAACCATGACTGTCAGGTCATTAATTATTGGGCGATGGCCAAGTCTGCGTGCAGTGAGAAGACGGGGAGAAGGGGAGCGCTGGAGTCCAGTGAGAGGGAAAGGAGCAGAACTTTTCATTTGTTAGGGATTGTTCAGTATCTTTATGGAATATTGATAGCACACTAAGCAATGTTAGTCATCATAGTGGTTCACGTAAACCTATTTAGACTCAAAATGATGGTCTGTGAATAATCACACATGCATAGTCTATTAGGGTGTGAATAGATAGTTCTGTATTGCTAAGTGCCTGTTAGTATTTATATTATTATTACTTATTATTATAGCGCCATTCATTCTATTGCACTTTACATGTGAAAAAAAGGGAGTATATATAGACAAGTACAATAATCTTGAACAATACAAGGTACAGAAGGAGAAGACACTGCCCACGAGGGCTCACAGTCTACAAGGGATGGATGAGGATACAGTAGGTGAGGGTAGAGCTAGTTGGGCAGCGGTATACTAGACTGAGGGTTATTGTAGTGTGCCGCCCCCACGTCAGCAGCCGGGCTGCTCGGATCTGGATCCGCGGTGGCTCGAGGGGTGTCCGGACCCGGGGGTCATGCGGCCACTCGAATTAAGGGGATATTTACAGGGGATGGTATATTTACAGTTCGTGACGTTGTGGAGTACCACCGCTGCAGCTGGGAAGTACCCGGTGGCGATGGAGTGGGCAGCCAGGTGTTTAACCCCTCCACGGGTAGGGGGGAATGCCCTGGGACTCGGTGATGGTGACAGGGATGTGCTGTTGGGGAGGTAAGGGTCACTTGCGTACTCACTCAGTCCAATAATGCTGACACCGACAACTTAGTAAACCAAAGTTCTGGACACCGCTGCCGCTGAGGGGGAGCACGTTTGGGTCACATTTCTGGTGGTGTTGCCTGATGATCTGTGACCTTTCCCTTGGCACCTTGTTCTCTTCTTAGTTGGCCCCTATAGCTTGAAACTAGTTGGGTCCCGCTCCCCAGTGTGGATAACTGAGGGAGCTTGCTCTCAGCGTTCACGCTTGGGATTTCCTGGACCGTTTGAGTGGAAAGTCATATCCCCCTCGTTGCGCTAGTACCCCGATTTTGGAGCGGGTGGAGAGCGGATGTTGAAGGCTCCGTTCTCGTCGGATGAATTGTCAGGTTCCCTGAAGCTACTCCCTGACCTAGGGTACACGTACCCCGTCAGACCCTGGTCCCAGCCCAGTGGTGGTACAAGGCCGCCGGCTGTCCTCCACGACAATACCGTGCCCCTTGTCATGATAACCTGCGACCGGGGGTCCAGCTCCTACCAGGCCCAGACCAAGGTCTACTACCTAGTACTTCCAAGAAGCCCAGCTCCTGACCTCCTCTCTCCTTCACTTCCAACACTACACTGACCTACTCCTTACACTCCTGACGTCCCCTTAACCAACTCCCCAAGTGTGCGACCCTATTCCACTCAGGCTGTCCACTGGTGAGTCTGGTGGGTGTGGTGCAGAGTGTTCCTAGGATTTTGATTAGCTGGTTTTGGCAACACCATTGGTTAGAGACCCGTAATCAAGGAGGAGGTGGATATTGCACAGAAGGGCAGATTGCACAATACCCTGTGACGACTTGCTAGGCCAGGGCGCTACAGTAGGTTGTAGGCTTGTTGGAAGAGGTGGGTCTTCAGGTTCCTTTGGAAGGTTTCCATGGTAGGTGAGAGTCTAATATGTTGTGGTAGAGCGTTCCAGAGTCTGGGGGAGGTGCGGGAGAAATCTTGTATGTGATTGTTGGAAGAGAAGATGAGGGGAATAGAGAAGGAAACCTTGTGAAGATCGGAGCTTGCCTGCAGGTGGGTACCGGGAAATATTCTAAAAATTACAATGGCTCTGCAGTTATCTCATTAAGCACTATTAATATTCTCATCTCAGACATTTATAAGATATAAACCTAAGTGTCATAGCCTGACGTTGTCTGCATGAGATCAACATCTGTCACACATTTATGGCATACCCTTTGGCTACGCCATAAATGTCTGAAATGAGAATACCGCTTTAATGTTAACTCTGGAGATCCAAATTTTCCTCTGTGACTTCTGTATGCATAAGTATTGAGAAAAGCATTAGGCAGGAACAGACAAGTCTTAGAAAGCCAAAACCTTGCTTGGACCAGATCATAGAATAAAGTTCACTGTAGAATACAGTCATGGCCAAAAGTTTTGAAAATGCTACAAATATTAATTTTTACAAAGTCTACTGCTTAAGTTTTTCTAATGGCAATTTGCATATACTCCAGAATGTCATAAAGAGTGATCAGCTTAACAGCAATTACTTGCAAAGTCAATATTGGCTAAGAAAATGAACTTTAACCCCCAAAATACATTTCAACAGCATTGCATTCCTGCCTTAAAAGGAGCAGCTAACATTGGTTTAGTGATTGTTCCATTAACACAGGTGTGGGTGTTGATGAGGACAGGGCTGGCGATCAATCAGTCATGATTAAGTAAGAATGACACCACTGGACACTTTAAAAGGAGGCTGGTGCTTGGTATCATTGTTTCTCTTCAGTTAACCATGGTTATCTCTAAAGAAGCACGCGCTGCCATCATTGCTCTGCACAAAAATGACCTAACAGGGAAGAGTATCGCAGCTACAAAGATTGCAGCTCAGTCAACAATCTATCGCATCATCAAGAATTTCAAGGAGAGAGCTTCCATTGTTGCCAAAAAGGCTCCAGGGCGCCCAAGAAGGACCAGCAAACGCCAGGACCGTATCTTAAAACTGTTTCAGCTGCGGGATCGGACTACCAGCAGCGCCGAGCTAGCTCAGCAATGGCAGCAGGCTGGTGTGAGTGCTTCTGCACGCACTGTGAGGCGGAGACTCTTTGAGCAAGGCCTGGTTTCAAGGAGGGCAGCAAAGAAGCCACTTCTCTCCAGAAAAAAACATCAGGGACCGACTTATATTCTGCAAAAGGTATAGGGAGTGGACTGCTAAGGACTGGGGTAAAGTCATTTTCTCAGATGAATCCCCTTTTCGATTGTTTGGGACATCTGGAAAACAGCTTATTAGGAGAAGAAGAGGTGAGCGCTACCACCAGTCTTGTCTCATGCCAACTGTTAAGCATCCTGAAACGATTCATGTGTGGGGTTGCTTCTCAGCCAAGGGAATCGGCTCACTCACAGTCTTGCCTAAAAACACAGCCATGAATAAAGAATGGTACCAGAATGTCCTCCCAAGAGCAACTTCTCCCAACTGTCCAAGAGCAGTTTGGCGCCCAACAATGACTTTTCCAGCATGATGGAGCACCTTGTCATAAAGCAAAGGTGATCACTAAATGGCTCATGGAATAAAACATAGAGATTTTGGGTCCATGGCCTGGAAACTCCCCAGATCTTAATCCCATTGAGAACTTGTGGGCAATCATCAAGAGACGGGTGGACAAACAAAAACCAACAAATTCTGGCAAAATGAAAGCATTGCTTATGCAAGATTGGACAGCTATCAGTCACGATTTGGTCCAGAAGTTGATTGAAAGCATGCCCGGGAGAATTGCAGAGGTCCTGAAGAAGAAGGGTCAACACTGCAAATATTGACTTGCTGCATTAACTCATTCTAACTGGCAATATAACCTTTTGGTACTCATAATATGATTGCAATTATATTTCTGTATGTGATGTAAACATCAGACAAACACAATTAAAAACCAGAGGGCAACAGATCACGTGAAAATATAATTTTGGTGTCATTCTCAAAACGTTTGGCCATGACTGTACAACATTTTATTTCTGTCAACAACTCAGGTCCAAGATCTTCACTGTAACAGATCATCCTTAGTGTAATATTTTACATAAAATCAGCGGGGTACATAAAAATAATGGTGCCCTGAAAGAGAAGTCCTACTTGGGACCCCCCAGAGAAAAAGAAATAATACTTGTTTGGTTCCCAGAAGAACAAATCTCACAACTTTGTAGAACTTAAAAAATAATTTTCCTCCTATTGAAGCACCTTAGTGTTCCCACATATTAAGATACCCCCCTACATGACCCCCATAATGGATGCTGCCAACAAAAGTGTCCCCCAAACACATTATGATGCCACTATAGTGTCTTCCTACACAGCACCCTCCACACACACAGTTTGCTGACGCTACATTACCCTCCATCCATCAAAGTATGATACGCCAACACAATACAATGGCTACGACACTGACCCCCAAACAGTGTAATGGCCCTTAGACAACAATTGAAAGACTCTTGCCTGGCTACAAAATGGGTTTACAAGTTGTGATATTTGCCAAAGGAGGTGCTACATGGTAGTACCTTTTTTTCCTGCCTAAAATACAAAGGAAATGTGTCATCTTTAAAGGGAACCTGTCATCAGAAATTTAGCTATAAAGCTAAAAGTTTCCCCCTCTGCAGCTCCTGGGCTGCATTCTAGGAAGCTTCCTATAGATTTTGTGTCACCTTTTATCCCAAAATAAATACTTTATAATCTGGTACCTTTTCGTATGTAAATTTCTTAAATTTTCCATGTGGGCGGGCTGTCTGATGTACGTTGCTGTTCCTCCATCATATTTACGCCGCCCCCGAACGCTGAATTTGAAAGTTCAGGACACCGCCCCTGGGTGCCCGTGGTCCAGCGCATGCGCTGTTCCACTGTAGCGGTGCCGTGCACTGTGTGCACGTGCGACCGCTGTGACGCTTTGCGCGGGCACGAGGTTATGGGCGGCGCTGTTAGTGTCATCAGTAAGTGCCGCCCATAACCTCGTGACCGCACTTTTCCCTATTCCTCCAGCGTTATGCGCAAGCGCTGGAGGAATGATGCCCGGACGTCCCCTCCTTCCCATCATGCTCAGCACGAGGTCACGAGGTTATGGGCGGCACTTACTGATGACACTAACAGCGCCGCCCATAACCTCGTGCCCGCGCAAAGCGTCACAGCGGTCGCACGTGCACACAGTGCACGGCACCGCTACAGTGGAACAGCGCATGCGCTGGACCACGGGCACCCAGGGGCGGTGTCCTGAACTTTCAAATTCAGCGTTCGGGGGCGGCGTAAATATGATGGAGGAACAGCAACGGACCCCAGGCAGCCCGCCCACATGGAAAATTTAAGAAATTTACATACGAAAAGGTACCAGATTATAAAGTGTTTATTTTGGGATAAAAGGTGACACAAAATCTATAGGAAGCTTCCTAGAATGCAGCCCAGGAGCTGCAGAGGGGGGAACTTTTAGCTTTATAGCTAAATTTCTGATGACAGGTTCCCTTTAACTTTATGCCTTTAAGAGATCACTACATCTTCAACTTGCTTAACTGTTCACAATAACAGTAATTTTGACCAGCGGTGCCCAAACTTTTGCATACCATTGTACATCCTGTAGTTTCAAGAAGAGTTTTCATCAATGCTGCTTATTATCAGTGGCAGGATTGCAATGACTGATAACACCTGGGTACACAGCTGATCATACAGGATCCACTAAACACAATAGGGGATGTCTCAGATAATGCCAGTTCCTTTCCCTTCCACTTCTTTCTATTGTTTGTGGAACTGGTAGATCTGCCGCAGATAAAACACTGATTTAATCAAAACTGCATCAAGCAGCCCAGTAAGTGACACATTTCTGAAATCAGGATCTCTGATCCTTAATCATACTGCTCTAAGAAGGGGTAAGAACAACCTGGTAACAGATTCACTTTAAAGGAATGTATCTATCATACAGATTTTTGTTATAGCCACAGAATGTATCATAAATGTCACATCGTTGAAACTCCCACTTCTGGCATCTGTACATATCTCCAGGATGGGAGTCCCCTGCTCTGGAGATAGGTCTCTTTATGTGGACTTCTATCTCCATTCATTTCTATGAGGGCTGGAGAAACAGCCAAGCATGTTTTCTCACGTGTTTTGTGAACAATGCTCATGCATATTCCTTGCACTGCGACCTGGAAGTAACAGCAGAGAGGAGACAGCAGCGGCCGGAGACAGCATTGCGGGAGACTTCAGCACCATGAACAACAGCGCCGTGGACAGGTGAGTATAGGAGTGCTTGATCTCCGTGTGATATCACAGATAGCACACGGAGAACACACGTGTGCCAAAATCACGGCACAAGGACGGCCAAATGCATCTTTAACACGTGAGTGAAAAACGTGTGTTTTTGACTGATGTGTAAAAGAGGCCTTGAATGAATACCTTACCAAGAAGTCTACGTATTAGTTTTCTTAGCATTTTCTCCTTATATAACATGTTGCCTGCAGACTCAGATACATGTACACTACGGGAGACTCTTTTTAGCTGAAGAAACAAATTTCCCCAATGTATATTCTTCCTATGGTGGATGCAATAATCCTTACAGCAATTTTCTGGTTAGTATAATACGGGATAATTTTATGTTGCTCATGTACCTTTGGTATTAAAACCACAAAACTATAGTTTTTCATTTTGCTTCAAAAAGCTAAATAACATGTTACTGACAAACCTTTGGCATCAAATCATGAGTAATTGTACAGTAACCAATATGGAGAGCACATGTTCAAAGAGGCAGCGCTGGATATACATAGAGACGCCATTAACCACTGGAGTCTTCCTTCAATTCTAAAGGCTCCCATACACATTATGTTCGTGGAAGGCCCCCTAAAAGTCTAATGGGTCTGGGGGCTATCCAAAAGAAGGGTTTCCAATGAATGATTCTTTCCTTCTTTCTGATATAAGCTGCCACTAGAGGAGTCTGCCCGCAGTTCTCTCACAGAGAACACAGGAGTACTCGACTGAGCTGTATAAGTTTCTGTATATGGGGGAATAGGGAGAGATAGCTGTCAGCCAAATGATTGGACTTAACCCCTTCACGACCTTGGACATATACAGTATATACTGTACGTCCTAGGTCGTGTCCCCCCAGTAACCGCAGGCTTCGGCAGCGAGCCTGTGGTAAGCCCCGCACATGTCTTGTGATCCGACCAGCATGGCTTACAGGCATGGGTGGATCAGAGATCTACTCATGCCTCCTTACCACTTAGATCGCGCTGTCAAAATCTGACAGTGCGACTTAAATGGCTGGAGCAGGGATCGTGCCATTTCCCATCACCATTAGCGGCCCCGTGATGCGATCACGGGTGCCAATGTGTTGCCATGGTAGTGCGGGGTCAGCTGATCACCCTTGACAGTAGCATAACGTATTTCCAGTGAGAGTCAACAGAGCACCGGCACTGACAGGAACGCTGCATTTCTGCTGATCAGAGAGATGCAGAAATAGGGGTGAAGAGGGTTAAAGGAAATGTCAGCAGGTTTTTGCTATGTTAATGGAAAGCAGGAACGATGTAGGGGCAGAGGCCTTGATTCCAGTAATGTGTTACTTACTGGTCTATATGCTGTCATTTTTATTTAATCACTGTTTTCTCTTCTGCAGATCTAACAGTGCTCTGAATGCTGAGCCCTGTATAACCCTGCCTAAAAATGATCGATAGCTTTCTCTGTACACAGTACCTTGGCAGAAAGCTGCTAATCAGTGGTGGGGATGTAGTTTTACAGACCAGTAGACTAGGAAATAAGACACACCTAGTCTTGTAGTGATAATCTCCTGCTAATAAGACACTTATTTTATTGAAACAGCAACACACAGCCGAGTAAGTAACACATCATTGGAATCAGGGCCTCTACATCCTATTGCTCTCAGATTGGAAAGCAAAAACCTGCTGACTGATTCCCTTTATTTTATCATGTATATGATTTCTCCCTCTAAACTGCTTATTGATAATATCAATGTTCCCAGTCTTTATTCTTCATACTACTCATTGAGATCTAGTTAGATCAGAGCAAGACCATAATTGTGACTATATTTACAGTTAATTTTTCGGCTTTTGGCACACAAGTACAGCGGGGTTTACACGCTACGATATCGTTAATGAATTATCATCGGGGTCACGTTGTTTGTGATGCACATCCGGCATCATTAACGATATCGCAGTGTGTGACACTTTCCAGCAACCTTAAAGGATCGCAAAAACGGTCAAAATTGTTTTCCGCGGAGAGGTCGTCCTGAAACAAAAAATCGTTCTCTGCTTATTAGCGATGTTGTTCCTCGTTCCTGCGGCAGCACACATCGCTATGTGTGACACCGCAGGAGCGAGGAACATCTCCTTACCTGCCTCCACAGGCAATGCGGAAGGAAGGAGGTGGGCGGGATTTTACTTACCGCTCATCTCCGCCCCTCCGCTTCTATTGGACGCCTGCCGTGTGACGTCGCTGTGACGCCGCACGAACCACCCCCTTAGAAAAGAGGCGGTTCGCCGGTCAGTGCGACGTCGCAGAGCAGGTATGTGTGTGTGATGCTGTCGTAGCGATAATGTTCGCTATGGCAGCGATCACCACATATCGGCTGTACGACGGGGGCGGTGCTATCATGCTCGACATCGCCAGCAAATGCTAGCGATGTCGCAGCGTGTAAAGCCCGCTTACCTGTAGATTGTTCTTGGCCGCCAATAATAACTTCTTCTTTCCCTGTGGGCATAGGTGTGAAGGCTTACATGTGTGCATGGTCCTTACGATAGGATGAATTGCTTGTAATAGAGGATTTCTGGCTTGTCTTCAGTTGACCATGTAGTGTCTGAGTTGTGTTTCCCCTAATATTTTTTTGGCAAAACTAGTTTTCTCAGTCTAAACCCTGCTGTAAAAAGCAGTATCAAAATAAATTCTTGTTGACCAAGTACTGAAAGCGAGAAGTGTTCAGTTGAGACGCTGGTGCTGGGCGTATGCTATATACTGCACAGCACGTTCTAATAGCACCGAGCAGATCATCGCCCTGCAATGTTTACTAACCTCAGACCTGAGGAAGTTTGCCCACTGCACTAGACAGATGTGAGCTGTCGGGGAAGAGTTATGAGCTTAGTCAGGAAATATTCCATTCTGCCTATCAATTATACAAAGCCCTGTCCTGCCACCATACTCTTTGCAGGTTTGCATCTATGTCTCTTAATAACTTCAAAGCCAGAGGCAAACTGAGAACAGGTCACCACTTATAAAGCCCAAGTCAAAGCAGTAACTGCCTTAACTGTTTATGTTCTTAAGAGGGAATTTTCTACCATACATGTGCCAACGAGCCTGGATAATTTCACTGACCGGAGAAAAAAATTACTTTGCATATGTACAGTTGTGACATATCATTGCCATTAAATAATACATATTGAATCCATCATATTTAGTAATATTAAATTGTAGGAAATATTATTATTTATTATTAAAGTGCCATTTATTCCACGGTGCTATACATGTGAAAAGGAGTACATATATGGACAAGTACAATAATCATAAACAGTACAAGGCACAGACTGGTACAGGAGGAGAGAGGACCCTGCCCACAAGGGCTCACAGTCTACAGGAGGAGAGAGGACCCTGCCCACAAGGGCTCACAGTCTACAGGAGGAGAGAGGACCCTGCCCACAAGGGCTCACAGTCTACAGGAGGATATATAAGAATAAGGCTGCACATCAAACTTAGATAATGGTATAATGCCTCAAGCATATGGAAAAATATTGGAATATACAATGAAAAATGCTACTTGCTAATTTGAACATGTGAATAATGAATTGCATACCTGCTATGAATATTAGGAAAAAGGAGATATTTAGCAATCGCATTGATCAATGTAACTGAGCCCCAAAACCTCGTCAAGGTATATCTCTATATTGGGGTCCCTAGCTCTGTGACCCTAACTGTGTGTCATCTTAGTCCTTAGTTACCCCTCTCCACCCATAGCAGTTTTTAATTGCAATGAGATGACACACAGTTAGGGTCACAGAGCTAGGGACCCCAATATAGAGATATACCTTGACGAGGTTTTGGGGCTCAGTTACATTGATCAATGCGATTGCTAAATATCTCCTTTTTCCTAATATTCATAGCAGGTATGCAATTCATTATTCACATGTTCAAATTAGCAAGTAGCATTTTTCATTGTATATTCCAATATTTTTCCATATGCTTGAGGCATTATACCATTATCTAAGTTTGATGTGCAGCCTTATTCTTATATATAGTATGTATTTTTGGCTTGCACTCATATATATATATTAGTGCTCACTTCAGTTATTCTATTCAGTTATATGTAGTTTTTTTTCTGAATGTGAACACAGCTCCGCCCCTTTCGGCCATGTTTTTTCCATCTCCTATATAAGAAAGTCCTTAGTTACCCCTCTCCACCCATAGCAGTTTTTAATTGCAATGAGATGACACACAGTTAGGGTCACAGAGCTAGGGACCCCAATATAGAGATATACCTTGACGAGGTTTTGGAGCTCAGTTACATTGATCAATGCGATTGCTAAATATCTCCTTTTTCCTAATATTCATAGCAGGTATGCAATTCATTATTCACATGTTCAAATTAGCAAGTAGCATTTTTCATTGTATATTCCAATATTTTTCCATATGCTTGAGGCATTATACTATTATCTAAGTTTGATGTGCAGCCTTATTCTTATATATAGTATGTATTTTTGGCTTGCACTCATATATATATATTAGTGCTCACTTCAGTTATTCTATTCAGTTATATGTAGTTTTTTTTCTGAATGTGAACACAGCTCCGCCCCTTTCGGCCATGTTTTTTCCATCTCCTATATAAGAAAGTCCTTAGTTACCCCTCTCCACCCATAGCAGTTTTTAATTGCAATGAGATGACACACAGTTAGGGTCACAGAGCTAGGGACCCCAATATAGAGATATACCTTGACGAGGTTTTGGGGCTCAGTTACATTGATCAATGCGATTGCTAAATATCTCCTTTTTCCTAATATTCATAGCAGGTATGCAATTCATTATTCACATGTTCAAATTAGCAAGTAGCATTTTTCATTGTATATTCCAATATTTTTCCATATGCTTGAGGCATTATACCATTATCTAAGTTTGATGTGCAGCCTTATTCTTATATATAGTATGTATTTTTGGCTTGCACTCATATATATATATTAGTGCTCACTTCAGTTATTCTATTCAGTTATATGTAGTTTTTTTTTCTGAATGTGAACACAGCTCCGCCCCTTTCGGCCATGTTTTTTCCATCTCCTATATAAGAAAGTCCTTAGTTACCCCTCTCCACCCATAGCAGTTTTTAATTGCAATGAGATGACACACAGTTAGGGTCACAGAGCTAGGGACCCCAATATAGAGATATACCTTGACGAGGTTTTGGGGCTCAGTTACATTGATCAATGCGATTGCTAAATATCTCCTTTTTCCTAATATTCATAGCAGGTATGCAATTCATTATTCACATGTTCAAATTAGCAAGTAGCATTTTTCATTGTATATTCCAATATTTTTCCATATGCTTGAGGCATTATACCATTATCTAAGTTTGATGTGCAGCCTTATTCTTATATATAGTATGTATTTTTGGCTTGCACTCATATATATATATTAGTGCTCACTTCAGTTATTCTATTCAGTTATATGTAGTTTTTTTTTCTGAATGTGAACACAGCTCCGCCCCTTTCGGCCATGTTTTTTCCATCTCCTATATAAGAAAGTCCTTAGTTACCCCTCTCCACCCATAGCAGTTTTTAATTGCAATGAGATGACACACAGTTAGGGTCACAGAGCTAGGGACCCCAATATAGAGATATACCTTGACGAGGTTTTGGGGCTCAGTTACATTGATCAATGCGATTGCTAAATATCTCCTTTTTCCTAATATTCATAGCAGGTATGCAATTCATTATTCACATGTTCAAATTAGCAAGTAGCATTTTTCATTGTATATTCCAATATTTTTCCATATGCTTGAGGCATTATACCATTATCTAAGTTTGATGTGCAGCCTTATTCTTATATATAGTATGTATTTTTGGCTTGCACTCATATATATATATATTAGTGCTCACTTCAGTTATTCTATTCAGTTATATGTAGTTTTTTTTCTGAATGTGAACACAGCTCCGCCCCTTTCGGCCATGTTTTTTCCATCTCCTATATAAGAAAGTCCTTAGTTACCCCTCTCCACCCATAGCAGTTTTTAATTGCAATGAGATGACACACAGTTAGGGTCACAGAGCTAGGGACCCCAATATAGAGATATACCTTGACGAGGTTTTGGGGCTCAGTTACATTGATCAATGCGATTGCTAAATATCTCCTTTTTCCTAATATTCATAGCAGGTATGCAATTCATTATTCACATGTTCAAATTAGCAAGTAGCATTTTTCATTGTATATTCCAATATTTTTCCATATGCTTGAGGCATTATACCATTATCTAAGTTTGATGTACAGCCTTATTCTTATATATAGTATGTATTTTTGGCTTGCACTCATATATATATATTAGTGCTCACTTCAGTTATTCTATTCAGTTATATGTAGTTTTTTTTTCTGAATGTGAACACAGCTCCGCCCCTTTCGGCCATGTTTTTTCCATCTCCTATATAAGAAAGTCCTTAGTTACCCCTCTCCACCCATAGCAGTTTTTAATTGCAATGAGATGACACACAGTTAGGGTCACAGAGCTAGGGACCCCAATATAGAGATATACCTTGACGAGGTTTTGGGGCTCAGTTACATTGATCAATGCGATTGCTAAATATCTCCTTTTTCCTAATATTCATAGCAGGTATGCAATTCATTATTCACATGTTCAAATTAGCAAGTAGCATTTTTCATTGTATATTCCAATATTTTTCCATATGCTTGAGGCATTATACCATTATCTAAGTTTGATGTGCAGCCTTATTCTTATATATAGTATGTATTTTTGGCTTGCACTCATATATATATATTAGTGCTCACTTCAGTTATTCTATTCAGTTATATGTAGTTTTTTTTCTGAATGTGAACACAGCTCCGCCCCTTTCGGCCATGTTTTTTCCATCTCCTATATAAGAAAGTCCTTAGTTACCCCTCTCCACCCATAGCAGTTTTTAATTGCAATGAGATGACACACAGTTAGGGTCACAGAGCTAGGGACCCCAATATAGAGATATACCTTGACGAGGTTTTGGGGCTCAGTTACATTGATCAATGCGATTGCTAAATATCTCCTTTTTCCTAATATTCATAGCAGGTATGCAATTCATTATTCACATGTTCAAATTAGCAAGTAGCATTTTTCATTGTATATTCCAATATTTTTCCATATGCTTGAGGCATTATACCATTATCTAAGTTTGATGTGCAGCCTTATTCTTATATATAGTATGTATTTTTGGCTTGCACTCATATATATATATTAGTGCTCACTTCAGTTATTCTATTCAGTCTACAGGAGGAGACAGGACCCAGCCCACGAGGGCTCACAGTCTACAGGAGGAGAGAAGACCCTGCCCACGAGGGTTCACAGTCTACAGGATGAGACAGGACCCAGCCCACGAGGGCTCACAGTCTACAGGAGGAGGGAGGACCCTGCGCACGAGGGCTCACAGTCTACAGGAGGAGAGAGGACCCTGCCCACGAGGGTTCACAGTCTACAGGATGAGACAGGACCCAGCCCACGAGGACTCACAGTCTACAGGAGGAGAGAGGATCCTGCCCACGAGGGTTCACAGTCTACAGGAGGAGACAGGACCAAGCCCACGAGGGCTCACAGTCTACAGGAGGAGAGAGGACCCTGTGCACGAGGGCTCACAGTCTACAGGAGGAGAGAGGACCCTGCCCACAAGGGCTCACACTCTACAGGAGGAGAGAGGACCCAGCCCACAAGGGCTCACAGTCTACAGGAGGAGAGAGGACCCTGCCCACGAGGGTTCACAGTCTACAGGATGAGACAGGACCCAGCCCACGAGGGCTCACAGTCTACAGGAGGAGGGAGGACCCTGCGCACGAGGGCTCACAGTCTACAGGAGGAGAGAGGACCCTGCCCATGAGGGTTCACAGTCTACAGGATGAGACAGGACCCAGCCCACGAGGACTCAGTCTACAGGAGGAGAGAGGATCCTGCCCACGAGGGTTCACAGTCTACAGGAGGAGACAGGACCAAGCCCACGAGGGCTCACAGTCTACAGGAGGAGAGAGGACCCTGTGCACGAGGGCTCACAGTCTACAGGAGGAGAGAGGACCCTGCCCACAAGGGCTCACACTCTACAGGAGGAGAGAGGACCCAGCCCACAAGGGCTCACAGTCTACAGGAGGAAGTAGAAATTGGTAAGGAAAGGGTGATTTCAATACCGCGCCAACGACCACTCATGAAGATGACGAGATTAATGTTACTTTATTTCATGCTCAGGTGTGGTCTACGCGTTTCAGGAGGCTCTGCTCCCTTCCTCAGGACAGTACAGGCACAAGAAACATCAAGAGATTTGAAGAGTGAAGAGTGTTTGGATGTGTAGCTTGAGTCGAAGGCCACCCCCAGGCAGTGATCACGTGGGACTGCGGAGAGTGAGCAGCCATTGACTTTGATGGATAGGTCTTTTTTGAGGTGGGGGGGGGAGTTGAGTGAGGAGGAAAGATAATGAATTCTGTTTTGCCCATGTCAAGTTTTAGAAATCGAGAAAAAAAAGGATGAAATAGCAAACAGACATTTTGAAAATTTGGTTAGTAAGGAGGTGGTCAGGCCCAGAGAGGTAGATCTGTGTATTCTTAGCGGCGTAGAGATGATACTGAAAGCTGTGGGCCTCTATGAGTAGTCCCAAAAATATACTGATGATTGCTCTCCAAAGGGTCCAGGAACAAAAAAAAAATGTTTTACTTTAGATAAAATACGTGTTTTGGCCTTTTAAAAAGGCCTTCTTCAGATGAAAATATATTGATTAATAAAAGGTCGGTACATGCACAATCATGGTACCAACTACACTTATCTTTATAATCTAAAGGACTGAACATTTTGCCTCTCTCGTAGTAATTCTTATGCTTCATACAGTATGTCTGAACCCAGTCTTGTCATTAATAGTAAGGAATAACGTTTGGAACTCCATTCTATGTCTGAACTGGGTGCAAAAAACCTAAAAAAACATCACTATGGGGAGATAAGGTATGCACACCAGTGACTATGGAAGGGGAATACATGGAATAGCAGAAACTGCTGTGTGAATACTGACATGAAAAATCCAATAGCCATTTGTAAGAATGAAATGTGAAAAATGGAACCTGCATTACTGCCATGAATATATGAATAAAGAGAAATTTAGCTACTGAATTGATCAATGCAGAAGAGCCCCAACACTACGCCAAAGTATTTCTCTACGTTAGGGTCCCTAGCTTGTGTGTGTCCTCTCATGCAGTTAAAAAACTTACCGTGTATGGGACGCTGAGACCCAGGCTATATATGCGTATAATGTGGATTGGCAATAGGTGTGTATGGGGAGGGTTCACAAACGAAAAACTACTAACATTAAGGAATAACGTTTGGAACTCCATTCTATGTCTGAACTGGGTGCAAAAAACCTAAAAAAACATCACTATGGGGAGATAAGGTATGCACACCAGTGACTATGGAAGGGGAATACATGGAATAGCAGAAACTGCTGTGTGAATACTGACATGAAAAATCCAATAGCCATTTGTAAGAATGAAATGTGAAAAATGGAACCTGCATTACTGCCATGAATATATGAATAAAGAGAAATTTAGCTACTGAATTGATCAATGCAGAAGAGCCCCAACACTACGCCAAAGTATTTCTCTACGTTAGGGTCCCTAGCTTGTGTGTGTCCTCTCATGCAGTTAAAAAACTTACCGTGTATGGGACGCTGAGACCCAGGCTATATATGCGTATAATGTGGATTGGCAATAGGTGTGTATGGGGAGGGTTCACAAACGAAAAACTACTAACATTAAGGAATAACGTTTGGAACTCCATTCTATGTCTGAACTGGGTGCAAAAAACCTAAAAAAACATCACTATGGGGAGATAAGGTATGCACACCAGTGACTATGGAAGGGGAATACATGGAATAGCAGAAACTGCTGTGTGAATACTGACATGAAAAATCCAATAGCCATTTGTAAGAATGAAATGTGAAAAATGGAACCTGCATTACTGCCATGAATATATGAATAAAGAGAAATTTAGCTACTGAATTGATCAATGCAGAAGAGCCCCAACACTACGCCAAAGTATTTCTCTACGTTAGGGTCCCTAGCTTGTGTGTGTCCTCTCATGCAGTTAAAATGTCAGTATTCACACAGCAGTTTCTGCTATTCCATGTATTCCCCTTCCATAGTCACTGGTGTGCATACCTTATCTCCCCATAGTGATGTTTTTTTAGGTTTTTTGCACCCAGTTCAGACATAGAATGGAGTTCCAAACGTTATTCCTTAATGTTAGTAGTTTTTCGTTTGTGAACCCTCCCCATACACACCTATTGCCAATCCACATTATACGCATATATAGCCTGGGTCTCAGCGTCCCATACACGGTAAGTTTTTTAACTGCATGAGAGGACACACACAAGCTAGGGACCCTAACGTAGAGAAATACTTTGGCGTAGTGTTGGGGCTCTTCTGCATTGATCAATTCAGTAGCTAAATTTCTCTTTATTCATATATTCATGGCAGTAATGCAGGTTCCATTTTTCACATTTCATTCTTACAAATGGCTATTGGATTTTTCATGTCAGTATTCACACAGCAGTTTCTGCTATTCCATGTATTCCCCTTCCATAGTCACTGGTGTGCATACCTTATCTCCCCATAGTGATGTTTTTTTAGGTTTTTTTCACCCAGTTCAGACATAGAATGGAGTTCCAAACGTTATTCCTTAATGTTAGTAGTTTTTCGTTTGTGAACCCTCCCAAATACACACCTATTGCCAATCCACATTATACGCATATATAGCCTGGGTCTCAGCGTCCCATACACGGTAAGTTTTTTAACTGCATGAGAGGACACACACAAGCTAGGGACCCTAACGTAGAGAAATACTTTGGCGTAGTGTTGGGGCTCTTCTGCATTGATCAATTCAGTAGCTAAATTTCTCTTTATTCATATATTCATGGCAGTAATGCAGGTTCCATTTTTCACATTTCATTCTTACAAATGGCTATTGGATTTTTCATGTCAGTATTCACACAGCAGTTTCTGCTATTCCATGTATTCCCCTTCCATAGTCACTGGTGTGCATACCTTATCTCCCCATAGTGATGTTTTTTTAGGTTTTTTGCACCCAGTTCAGACATAGAATGGAGTTCCAAACGTTATTCCTTAATGTTAGTAGTTTTTCGTTTGTGAACCCTCCCCATACACACCTATTGCCAATCCACATTATACGCATATATAGCCTGGGTCTCAGCGTCCCATACACGGTAAGTTTTTTAACTGCATGAGAGGACACACACAAGCTAGGGACCCTAACGTAGAGAAATACTTTGGCGTAGTGTTGGGGCTCTTCTGCATTGATCAATTCAGTAGCTAAATTTCTCTTTATTCATATATTCATGGCAGTAATGCAGGTTCCATTTTTCACATTTCATTCTTACAAATGGCTATTGGATTTTTCATGTCAGTATTCACACAGCAGTTTCTGCTATTCCATGTATTCCCCTTCCATAGTCACTGGTGTGCATACCTTATCTCCCCATAGTGATGTTTTTTTAGGTTTTTTGCACCCAGTTCAGACATAGAATGGAGTTCCAAACGTTATTCCTTAATGTTAGTAGTTTTTCGTTTGTGAACCCTCCCCATACACACCTATTGCCAATCCACATTATACGCATATATAGCCTGGGTCTCAGCGTCCCATACACGGTAAGTTTTTTAACTGCATGAGAGGACACACACAAGCTAGGGACCCTAACGTAGAGAAATACTTTGGCGTAGTGTTGGGGCTCTTCTGCATTGATCAATTCAGTAGCTAAATTTCTCTTTATTCATATATTCATGGCAGTAATGCAGGTTCCATTTTTCACATTTCATTCTTACAAATGGCTATTGGATTTTTCATGTCAGTATTCACACAGCAGTTTCTGCTATTCCATGTATTCCCCTTCCATAGTCACTGGTGTGCATACCTTATCTCCCCATAGTGATGTTTTTTTAGGTTTTTTGCACCCAGTTCAGACATAGAATGGAGTTCCAAACGTTATTCCTTAATGTTAGTAGTTTTTCGTTTGTGAACCCTCCCCATACACACCTATTGCCAATCCACATTATATGCATATATAGCCTGGGTCTCAGCGTCCCATACACGGTAAGTTTTTTAACTGCATGAGAGGACACACACAAGCTAGGGACCCTAACGTAGAGAAATACTTTGGCGTAGTGTTGGGGCTCTTCTGCATTGATCAATTCAGTAGCTAAATTTCTCTTTATTCATATATTCATGGCAGTAATGCAGGTTCCATTTTTCACATTTCATTCTTACAAATGGCTATTGGATTTTTCATGTCAGTATTCACACAGCAGTTTCTGCTATTCCATGTATTCCCCTTCCATAGTCACTGGTGTGCATACCTTATCTCCCCATAGTGATGTTTTTTTAGGTTTTTTGCACCCAGTTCAGACATAGAATGGAGTTCCAAACGTTATTCCTTAATGTTAGTAGTTTTTCGTTTGTGAACCCTCCCCATACACACCTATTGCCAATCCACATTATACGCATATATAGCCTGGGTCTCAGCGTCCCATACACGGTAAGTTTTTTAACTGCATGAGAGGACACACACAAGCTAGGGACCCTAACGTAGAGAAATACTTTGGCGTAGTGTTGGGGCTCTTCTGCATTGATCAATTCAGTAGCTAAATTTCTCTTTATTCATATATTCATGGCAGTAATGCAGGTTCCATTTTTCACATTTCATTCTTACAAATGGCTATTGGATTTTTCATGTCAGTATTCACACAGCAGTTTCTGCTATTCCATGTATTCCCCTTCCATAGTCACTGGTGTGCATACCTTATCTCCCCATTGTCATTAATAGTGACTAATCATTACTATTAGTATTGCCATTGGAATGGGCTGCTGCTACCCTCCCGTGCTTTCTTCCCATGAGTCTGGAAATGCATGAAAACTATTTGCAATGTCACCTAACCACCAGATGTTCAGCAGCTTTTAATCACCTTTGACTTCAGCCTGTTAACTTTATATACAACACTAATGGCTTTTTTTAGAATTTTTTCACACTAGCAGAATAGAGGTGCCCATATGTTTTTAATAGCTATTGGCAAAACACTCATTAGGGAGAGTTAATAAGAAAGTTAGCCTATCCCGCTGAAATTAGCAGGTTTAGCCCTAATGCATGTGGCGGCTTTCAAAAAGGTATTGGCAAAAACAAATATGAATCTCATAACATGAACAGATATCATCCTCCTGTCTACAGATTGTGTCTGATATTGCTGTTCTGCAAAATTACTGTACTTTTTGTTTTATAAGACACACTGGATTATAAAATGCACCATAAATTTAGAGGAAAAACAAAATGTGGGGTCCATCTTATAATCCGGTGCTGTGTTACTGGAGGGGGGGCAGGAGCGGTGGTGGAACAGGGTAACAGGAGGCAGGGGTGGTGGTGGAGTAGGATAATGCTGCAGGCGGTGCAGTGGGTTTATCAGATGCTCGCTGCAGGCACTGTGAGTTAGGCCTAAAACACACTTCTGCATAAAAAACTTACGTGTCTCACGTTCCGTTTTTCGGGTCCGTGTTCCGTTTTTTATGGGCGTTTCTCCGGTACGTATGACATCCGTGTGACCGTGTGTCCGTGTGTAACGCTGGTGTTGGCATTAAATACGTATGTGTGTTGTCCGTGTGACTTCTGTTTTTTAAGATCCGCTTTCATGCCCAAATTACGTTGTTAATGCTTCATCATGCGATTCTGGTGGGTTTAATTGGTCAATTACCGTCTCTCATCTGTTTATTAGGTTAAACATCGTTTCAATTCATTGTTTCTGGGCTCTTCCACTCATTATACAGACTCCAAAATGTCTCTATCAAATGAAGCAACAATGTATTTGCTATAGATGATATCTAGATTTGGTTTTAGGCGACATATGCTTGATTATGAACCACCTGTTGAAAAAAGGATGTGGATCCACCCCCTTGTCAAGCTAAGGAAAACGCATGGACATTTTAACATTCTTTATGGTGAAATGCGCAAATATCCGCCAAAATTTCAAGCATACTGCCATATAACCATAATGTCCTTTGACAACATCCTTGGCCTTGTGCATCACCAATTGAAACATCAGGACTTTTGACAATTTCACTATTGACCTGATAGATTGGAAACAAGCGTTGCTTATGTTTTGATTAAAAAGACACACGGACGGTACGTGCTGCACACGGACATGCTACGTGTGCCATCCGTGCAGGCACGGACCCATTGACTTTAGCTGGTCCGTGCCTGCGTGTTGACGGCCAAAAACGGACATGTCGACCGTGTGGAAAAACGCACACACGTACTAACCACACGGACACACGTTCCGTGTGGTTTTACGTGTGTGTGCCTTCTACCATAGGGTAACATTGGTCAATGTGTCTCCGTGCTGCTGGTACATGCAAAAACATACCAAACACGTATCGGGGGCACAGATGTGTGTCGCAGGCCTTAGGAGGAGCATCCAGAAACTGTCAACGGTGTGGGCTTCAAAGAAATGTCCCCAGGAGACGGCGCATGCACGGATGGAGGTCTCGGCTCAATGACAAGCCGAGATCTCATCTGCACATGTGCCACCTCTGTGTGCCATTCTCCTTAAGTCTACTGCAGGGAATCAATGGACCAGAGGCGGCGCGTGCGCAGATGAGATCTTGATCCGATAGTTCCATCTGCGCACGCGCCGACTTCGGGCGCCATTATTTGAAGCCCACACTGCCATTTTCAGTACGGCAGCTCCTGCCTCACCGCCTGCCACACATCACCACCTGCAGCACAGTGCCCAGTACCGTCCACCGCCAGCAGTAAGCCCACAGCACAGCACCCGCAGCCTGCAGCATCCCCCCTGCCTCCTGTGACCCCTCTCGACCACCCTTGGTAAACTACATTCAGATTCTAAGACGCACCCCTCCTTTTCCTCCCAAATTTTTGGGAGGAAAAGTGCGTCTTATAATCCGAAAAATATGGTAATTGAAATGGTGCTGGGCTGCAATACTAGGCACAACCAGTAGACTGGGATAGTGGTGTTTTTGAAAGAAGAGAGTTGTGCTTTTATTATCTTGGAACAATAACTTCCAATTTGTAAGCCTCTGATTGGCTGGTGGCATGTACTGCGGTGCAGGGACCCAATTGGTCTCTGCATAGCAATATACTTCCGCTGAATGTGTCCTTGCTCATACATTGTAATGGAGTTGGCAGGCTCCCCTGCAAGCACAGTCCCGGTCTCAGTCACACCCCCTGAGACCGTAGTCGTTACTGCTATTATATTTGCATTACATTTTCCTGCATATTTAAAAAAACATACCTGGATTTCATCTGATTATTATCACACAGTGGGGAACTTGAAATCCATTCATGTTACAATAGAGGACCATCTGCCCAATTGCAGCTGTAGGATCACATTATTTTCAGCCATCACTGCCTCCGCTGGCAGGCACAGAATGATTTTACAGATAGTAAAAAAAACAGACTTGTCTTGGCCTCCAAATATTTTACTGTGTTGCACAACATGATTTATGAACAGGAAAAAACATTTTGTAGACCAGTTTACGGTATCCTATCTTTCTTGTAGAATGTTACACAGTCGGAATTTTACTTCTTCCTTATATAGTGTTTATAGTGTGGAATGTGAGCTATATAAATTGTTCATTTTTTGGGTTATTTCGGTTATATTGTTATCCTTAAACAAAAAATTAAGGTGAATGAAGGATTGTTCTGTTCAATGCATCTGAAGCAACAAAATACAAATACATTTAGAGTAATGTGTAGTAGTGGAGTGTATGTAGAAAACCTTCATATGAAAGCATAACTTATTGGAAAGAATCAATGTTTTCCATGAATCACACTGTGATGGAAGGAAACAGCAGTCGATGAGCGGATGGAGAAATTGGCACAAAAATAAACCTCATAAACCAGAAAAGTTTCATAAAGAGAGGTTTCAGCAAGTTGTACAAGAAGGGAGGAACTGTAAAACATGACCATGGTGTTGGGTAAGAGCCAGACACAGAAGCAAAGATATTTAAGCCAGCAAAATGGTAGGATAGATATGTATAGATATGTTTAAAAAAAATCATCAATGGAAGCATTCCTAATCATGCAAGTTAAAAGATAATTCATATTATTCCACATAAAACATGTGCCACGGACTCACGGATGTTATGGAGAAAGCTGGAGACAGGGGCTCCTGGCCCTCAAGCTAGGGGAACCCTAGCTCTCCTTGATCTCAGAGTTACTCTTGAAGGTAAGTATGTTTGAACTGCCACCCTGGTCCTGCTCCTGACCAGCCCTGATCTTATATAACCCCTCCTCTCTACTCCAGGGGAGGGCCAGCACTGGTCATCACGCAAGGGGAACCCTAGCTATCCCTGATCTCAGAGTTACATCTGAAGGTGAGGATATCTGAGCCGCCTTCCTGGCCCTGCTCCTGACCAACCCTGATCTTATACAGCCTACGTCAGGGGAGGGCTGGGACAGGAGTGTGATAAAACCAACAGAGATAGACAAATATGGGAAACCAAAACTCTATTTCAACATGCTCACACAGAGTTATAAGACATTAAGAGGTAAGAAGGAAATTAAGAGCAGGGAGTAAACAATAAGACAACGGAAGAACTCCCCAACAACGCCAAGCACCACGCAATACAATCACCACCAGGGTTTGGGAAACAACAGCACACAGACTAAAGGCTACTTTACACGCTGCGATATTGGTCTCGATATCGCTAGCGTGGGTACCCGCCCCCATCTGTTGTGCGACACAGGCAAATCGCTGCCCATGCCGCACAACATCGCGCAGACCCGTCACACATACTTACCTGCCCGGCGACGTCGCTGTGACCGGCGAACCGCCTCCTTTCTAAGGGGGCGGTCCGTGCGGCGTCACAGCGACGTCACTGAGTGGCCGCCCAATAGAAGCGGAGGGGCGGAGATGAGTGGCCGGAACATCCCACCCACCTCCTTCCTTCCTCATAGCAGCCGGGAGGCAGGTAAGGAGAGCTTCCTCGTTCCTGCGGCGTCACACATAGCGATGTGTGCTGCCGCAGGAGCGACGAACTACATCGTTACTGCTGCAGTAACGATAATCGAGAATGGACCCCCATGTCACCGATGAGCGATTTTGCACGTTTTTGCAACGATGCAAAATCGCTCATCGGTGTCACACGCAGCAACATCGCTAATGCGGCCGGATGTGCGTCACAAATTCCGTGACCCCAACGACTCCGCATTAGCGATGTCGCAGCGTGTAAAGCCCCCTTAAGGCTACTTTCACATTTCCGTCGTTTCAAATCCGTCAGGTCCGTCGTTAGCTGTCAACAGATGCAATGGATGAGTTATTTCACAGGATTCCGTTCACAGGCATCCTGTGAAATAACTGATCCATCACGTCCGTTACTTACGTTGTGCGTCCATTTTACGATGGATCCGTCGTGATCCTTTTCTTTTTTGGGACAGCCCAATGGGAGTGCCAGACATTTTGGAGACCTATTACTGTGTTTTTACAGGCCATCTGTGACAATTTGTAGAGAAACAGGCAGAATGAATGGTATTATAGCTAAAATTGTGTGTGGATTATTCCTATCAAGCCAATCTGGAGCCTTGCAATATGACTGTGTACATACTGGGCATCCTCAGTAGAAAATGACGGAATCCAGCACTGGATTCCATCGCGCGACGGATTACGGCGGAATCCTGCACCGTAGACAACCATTATACCTCTTGACGGATTGCGACGGAATCCTGCACAGTGCATTGTTTTGACGCCCCGAAAAACGTTAAATTGTTCTTTGCTTCAATCCTTTGCATTCCACGACTGATCCATCGCGCGACAGATGCAATGTAAGGCCATCAGTCACAATCTGTCGTTAAAACAAGTTTTTGGGAAAAAACGGAATCCTGCTAATTATTTTGCAGGATTCAGTTTTTTCTCAAAGCGACGGATTGTGACTGAGGGAAAATTATGGAAATGTGAAAGTAGCCCAAAACAGCAATAAACTATCGTCAGTGTGGGAAGACAGATTCCTCCATCTTAAAAAGGAGTGAAGCAAATGTGATAGGTTTCCAACAACATGTGATCACAGAGGTAACCAGCAGGCTAGCAGAGGTTAACACTTGCTAGCCTGACCATGAATGAGCACACAGCTGGTCGATGCCCGAGCCTGCCTGTGTAACTTAGAAACAACAGAGAAACCAAAGGATGGAGTGTCATAATCTGTAGTATGAACAACGTCTGATGCCACCATGACAAACCACGAGTTTTGAGCAAAACTCTGTGTGACAGCATGCTATTCCATTCTCAAGCATTATTTTATGCTGACCACATACATTAGAGAAATTTGGCCAAACTAGCTAATTTTGGTGGAAGCAGTTGAATATGTGATGTGAATCAGGGTTTCCCAACTCCTTTTCGATGGCAGATGATGGGTTAAAGAAGGACGGTCATGTAGAATTTTAATATGCCTGATCATCTGTTCTCATGGAAATAAGATAGAGATGTCTGACATTGGCATTGAGTCATGGCTGCAAGTGTTGGTACCCTTAAAACTGTTCCAGAAAATGAAGTATTTCTCACAGAAAATTATTGCAGTTATACATGCTTTGTGATACACATGTTTATTTCCATTGTGTGTATGCGAACAACACAAAAAAATATTGAGAAAAAAGGGCAAATTGGAGAAAATTTCACACAAAATTAAAAAAAAAAAAATGGACGGGACAAAATTGTTGGCACCCTCAACTTAATATTTTATTGAAGCAAGAAAAGACAATAAACAGCGTTCACTGTACATTAGATAGGACCTCTGCCTTGAAGTTGTTCCTGCACCTGTTGAACCATAGGAAGATCCACCAGAAAAAAAAAACTAAAAAAAGATTAGTGCAGAAGGAAGTCAATAAAACTCACAATTTATTAATGTCCTTGTTTAAAAATACCCCATAGGAAAGGGCATTGTCAATCTAGATTGTGTGAAACCAAATATTAACAAGAAAAGCCAAAAAAAGGAACAGTGCAGAGGGAATTTAATAAAACTTACAATTTATTAATGTCCATGTTTAAAAGATCCCATAGAGGGCATTGTCAATCTACAGTATCTTGGGCTCTTTGGATATCAAAATGTCTCACCCTTTTTTCCTGAAGAGGGGGGTGACCTTCAGGCCGAGGGTCCTCCACACCCCTGCTCCATTAAAGCTACGTGTCTGTGGTCTGCCCCAGCCGGGGTGTGTAGCACATATCGCAGCCTTCAAAACCACTTCCATCATCCCGGTGCTGGTCCCTGTCGGAGACATAGCAGGGCAACACATGACACACAGAGTGTTTCTTATATAACAATCAACAGGAATGGCTTTATTGTTGGTACAAGTTCATCGGGACAGACATGGCCTTTAAAGTTCTGCTGCCGCTGTTTCTAGGGGGTACTCCTACTTCTAGGTAGGTTCTGGATATTAGCCCTCCAGCAGCCGAGACTACTCTGTAATTCTTCCCCGTTACTTGTCTTTGTGGCAACCGTGTCCCAAACACGACCACAGACGTCTCTCTAGCTCACAACCAGTACAAGGATATGCCGGCGATTCTCTATCCCAATGTCATACCGATGCTGGAACGCCTTCTAGCCTGATCCTCGAAGCAAGCTTTAGGCTCTGGACACAAGGGAGGTTTTCTACTGGCTTCCGGACAGGCCCAACCTACAAGATCCTGTCTGTACTCTTTGAACCACTCTACAGAACTCCCCTCACTTTCTGGTCTGTCAGCCTAACCAATCCTCTGCTCCTCCCTCTGTATCTAAGTGTCCTAGGTTACCAGCTGTATCAGGCTCTATGCCTGCCAGCTCCTGTCTACTGCTGTACTAACAACTATCTACAGTTAGGTCTAGAAATATTTGGACAGTGACACAATTTTCGCGAGTTGGGCTCTGCATGCCACCACATTGGATTTGAAATGAAACCTCTACAACAGAATTCAAGTGCAGATTGTAACGTTTAATTTGAAGGTTTGAACAAAAATATCTGATAGAAATTGTAGGAATTGTACACATTTCTTTACAAACACTCCACATTTTAGGAGGTCAAAAGTAATTGGACAAATAAACCAAACCCAAACAAAATATTTTTATTTTCAATATTTTGTTGCGAATCCTTTGGGGGCAATCACTGCCTTAAGTTTGGAACCCATGGACATCACCAAACACTGGGTTTCCTCCTTCTTAATGCTTTGCCAGGCCTTTACAGCCGCAGCTTTCAGGTCTTGCTTGTTTGTGGGTCTTTCCGTCTTAAGTCTGGATTTGAGCAAGTGAAATGCATGCTCAATTGGGTTAAGATCTGGTGATTGACTTGGCCATTGCAGAATGTTCCACTTTTTTGCACTCATGAACTCCTGGGTAGCTTTGGCTGTATGCTTTGGGTCATTGTCCATCTGTACTATGAAGCGCCGTCCGATCAACTTTGCGGCATTTGGCTGAATCTGGGCTGAAAGTATATCCCTGTACACTTCAGAATTCATCCGGCTACTCTTGTCTGCTGTTATGTCATCAATAAACACAAGTGACCCAGTGCCATTGAAAGCCATGCATGCCCATGCCATCACGTTGCCTCCACCATGTTTTACAGAGGATGTGGTGTGCCTTGGATCATGTGCCGTTCCCTTTCTTCTCCAAACTTTTTTCTTCCCATCATTCTGGTACAGGTTGATCTTTGTCTCATCTGTCCATAGAATACTTTTCCAGAACTGAGCTGGCTTCATGAGGTGTTTTTCAGCAAATTTAACTCTGGCCTGTCTATTTTTGTAATTGATGAATGGTTTGCATCTAGATGTGAACCCTTTGTATTTACTTTCATGGAGTCTTCTCTTTACTGTTGACTTAGAGACAGATACACCTACTTCACTGAGAGTGTTCTGGACTTCAGTTGATGTTGTGAACGGGTTCTTCTTCACCAAAGAAAGTATGCGGCGATCATCCACCACTGTTGTCATCCATGGACGCCCAGGCCTTTTTGAGTTCCCAAGCTCACCAGTCAATTCCTTTTTTCTCAGAATGTACCCGACTGTTGATTTTGCTACTCCAAGCATGTCTGCTATCTCTCTGATGTATTTTTTCTTTTTTTTCAGCCTCAGAATGTTCTGCTTCACCTCAATTGAGAGTTCCTTAGACCGCATGTTGTCTGGTCACAGCAACAGCTTCCAAATGCAAAACCACACACCTGTAATCAACCCCAGACCTTTTAAGTACTTCATTGATTACAGGTTAACGAGGGAGACGCCTTCAGAGTTAATTGCAGCCCTTAGAGTCCCTTGTCCAATTACTTTTGGTCCCTTGAAAAAGAGAAGGCTATGCATTACAGAGCTATGATTCCTAAACCCTTTCTCCGATTTGGATGTGAAAACTCTCATATTGCAGCTGGGAGTGTGCACTTTCAGCCCATATTATATATATATAATTGTATTTCTGAACATGTTTTTGTAAACAGCTAAAATAACAAAACTTGTGTCACTGTCCAAATATTTCTCGACCTAACTGTACCTACCACTTCACCCCCTCCTGCACTCTTGCTCCCTACGTTACACTAAATCCTAACCTGGAACATGTTGTATTATTATTACTGTGGTTGGTTCTTATCTATAACTTACTCTATACTAAATCCTACTTATCATTCTTGTAAACTAATACCCGTTACTCCTATATATGCTTTACATGACTCCCCAAACTGCCTCCCACCTGACACAGCTTGTTGGGCCAACACATATTATACATATTATCTCATACATGACACATTACTCTAAAATGTACACTAGCAATAAACTCAATATTCAATAAAACACTATAATTTATCAGACGCTAGATGGTTCCGACTGCTGCGGTGCTCCGGATCTGCTACATCTCTGGCAGCTCCACTGATATACATTCAATGTTAAGGACATTTATATCACAACAAAGAACAATAGGGGAAACACTGCTTAGTAAGAGTGGGAGCGAATCAACTACCTCCTACATTCCCATGTGGGATTGACCGCTGTCATGCATGGAAGGAGCTTCTTCTTTTCTTCACTTATTATTGGTGGACCATTCTAATAAAAGTTTCAAAGGACAATCTGTCAAATGGGTTTTGTTCTGAAATTATTGAGTTTGAAGGCCATCAAGAGAATGATGCGGTGCCTCACCCTTGCCTAATTACTGCTTTGCACGTCTGTTGCAAATCAGTGGGGCTCATCTGCAGCTAATAGCCAATCTAATATATAAATCTGAATGTATGTATGTGTGTGTGTGTGTGTGTGTGTGTGTGTGTATGTGTGTGTGTGTGTGTGTGTGTGTGTGTGTGTGTATGTGTATGTGTGTATATCCGCTCAGGGAATCTGCACTATTGCATTTACAATCACAAAATTTTGCACAGACACTGCATTTGACTCAGGGAACATCATAGACTATGTTTTGAGGGGAAAATGTAACCCCACGCATTACAGTTCAGTTATTCGCCACAAAACCTGCTTATATTAAAGTCAATGGAGCTGTGAACGGATCTGTTATTATAAATTCCTATTATGGAGAGAGAAAGAGACACACAGAGACATACACACACACACACACACACAAAAAGAGACACACAAAAAGAGGCACAGAAAGAGACACACTAACACAGAAAGATACACACAGGAAGACACTCACAAAAACAGACACACAGACAGAAAGAGACACATACACAGAAAGAGACACATACACGGAAAACAACACATACACAGAAAGAGACACATAGAAAGAGACACACAGAAAGATACAGAGGCACACACAAAGAGACAGACAGAAAAATACACATACACAGAAAGAGACACATACACAGAAAGACACACACACACACACACACACAAAGAAAGACACACACACACACACACACACACACACAAACTGTGTGGATGTTTTAGGTAATATACTGGCTATTTTGACAGTTACCCTGGATATTTATCAGGTGGCCTATAGCAACCAATTCTAGGTTTACTTCTATTTTGTTACAGGTGAGGGAGCTCTGATTGCTTGCTATAGGCAGCGAATGACATTCTTAAGGCTGCTTTACACGAGTCAATCCATCGTGCGATTTATTTGGCAAAGTCTTTTTTTTTTTGTTTGTTTGTATCGCTGATAGGTAGTTGTCCATGTGTCACACGTTGAGTGTTGTCAAACGACCACAAAGCGCTCATCGATATATTGATTGGCCATGGCGGACGTCCAAAAGGCTTCACACATGTTTTCCTTTGGTCAATCTGTCTTTTGTATGGGCGTAATTAGGCAAACTATACAGCCCTCCGTGACGTTGTCTGGATTGTTGCACGCCCTCAATTCTTCTGACCTGCTCAATCCAGTTCTGCTAATGTGGTTGATTGGTTACATCCCATATATATAGTTTCTCTTCTGCGTCTGTCTTTGTTGCCTCGTGTGTCCTTAGCATCAATCTTGTTTGTTGTTTGTGGTCTGGTTAATGTCGATTTTGATCCAAAAAGGAAAGATTGGCATATAACAACTTAACACAAAAAAGGGATAACAAGGAGTGAGGGCGGAAAATCCAGCGAACAAACAAACGTAAGAAAAATTAGGAGTAATGCACTATAAAACACTGTGCATGACGCCAAGGCTGAATGTTCACACATCATGACTACAGCTCCGTATTTTATAACAGTAATAACCAATCAAAACGCATCTGCTACAACCAATCCGATTAGATTAGGCGTGATTATTTAAAACCACAAATACGCCCTGAACGTTAACTGACATCACAAACAACTACGAGGATGGCCGATTACACGGTGTCACACTTTGCAATGTGTCGTTCATTAAGACTAAACTGACCGATTTTATGGAATTAAACGATGAGTACACGATGGCCGAATTTCAAATGATTAGGCATCGGTTGGACTCGCAAGGAGCTGTCACATGAGGAGATGTCGTTACGAATGACGGAAGTGCGTCACAAAATCCGTGACCCCAACGATGCATCGCACAATAGATCGACTCGTGTAAAGCAGCCTTTAGTATAAGACAGCTTATTTGTGATTTAATATGATTTTGGTGGTGAGAGGGAGAAAGTGGGAGACAGAGAGAGGGGGAGTGTGAGAGAGAGGGAGAGAGAGAGAGAGAGTGGGAGAGAGAGAGAGTGGGAGAGAAGGACAGTGGGAGAGAAGGAGAGTGGGAGAGAAGGAGAGTGGGAGAGAGGGAGAGTGGGAGACAGGGAGAATGGGAGAGAGAGCGAGAGAGTGGGGGAGGTGGAGAAAGGGAGAGTTGGAGAGAGAAAAAGAGAGGGAGAGGGAGAGAGTCGGAGAGAGACAGTAAGAGAGAGAGACTTAGTTACTATCCTGGGCAACGCCGGGTACTTTAGCTAGTACCAAATAAGAATCAACGTTGCACTAACCTTTTGTTCTGCTGATATGTTAGGGTGGGTGTGGGGGGTCAGAGAAATCCGACAAGCACCAATCTCATTTTATTGAATATCCTGAGAACATGCATTTAATAATTACTTATAAAGAATATTTACCATAGGACAATTTTACTCCATCACCGCTACTATTTTTTACCATTCATGAGTTTTGAGTGGAAAATATTAACTCCCTACAGATCCAAAAATTATCTATCATGGTGGCAATTTTAAGAGCAAAGGAAAGGCATAATCACCTTTCATTTTCATATGGTTTTCCAACACCTGAAATGTTCTCTTGCATTTGTATATATCCTGAATATGACATCAACTTTATGTGAGCATCAAAACAAATTTAGCTTCACATAATCACTTCATTACTGATGTCAATCATAAGTGCACGGACCACAGTGACATAAATGCCCATACAAACTATTCACACACATCGTAATTAGATATTCCCACAGCGTATTCATTGATAAGTCACAAGCTTTCTATGTTTTCCTTTCGGTGATATATTGCCTGTAATGGACGTCGACACTTAAGTCTCAGCTCATGTGCCTTGTACTCTTGACATGAAAAAATGGACTGTAGGCTGGGGTTTCATTGGGTGTATCACCAGTATTTATTGGCATGTCCTCACATCTGCGGATGAGCACACTCTTTTCCATACATGAGGGCACACACCACACCCAATTTTTACTAGTTTATCCAGAGTTTCTGAAGTACACAGCGATCTTGGTCCACAGCCGTCAGGAAGTAATGACCAGAAAAAATGTCCATGGGAGAATGTTGAAAGAAATATAGTGGAGCTGCTACTGATGAGGTAGCTGAATCCCAATAAATTACCTGATGAATGTAAATACTTACAGATCAAAATTAAAGGCTACATTTTGATGGTCCTGTATCAATGCTTATAATTTAAAGTGGTCAATCTGAATTTTTATCTGGTGTGGAATACTATTACACAAACATGTATTTTGGGATTGTGATTATACAGAACTGATAAGAGCAGCTCATCAGGAACTGAGAGGGAGAGAATCAGCTAACAGCTAGCTGTATAGAAGTCAATGAGAGTGGTGGCTGGGATTTTAGATGTTAACTCCTCCTGGAATGTAATTACAGCACACATTCGTCCAGGGTCTCGCAAGGACTCATTATCGATCTCCTTGCAAACAAGCTGTATACTATGTAAAGGTGGTGTCACACACAGCGACGGCGACAACGACGTCGCTGCTAAGTCACCATTTTCTGACGTAGCAGCGACGTCCAGTTGCTGTCGCTGTGTGTGACATCCAGCAACGACCTGTGTGTCGCCCTGGGCAAGCCAGGGGACACAGGTCACACACCACCACACCCCACACTCCAGGTAGGCACATCACAGCTAACCACAAATCCTTGTTGCCTTCCTCCAGGAGTCTGATGATGCACACCAGGGGGTGGGCCAGGCGGTTGGCTCCGCCCACCAAGGAGCTCACAGCTCTGGAGGCAGGAAGTAACCAGGCAGATAGCTCAGGGACGAGCTTGAGTAAACAGCAGTTTTAGCCCAGGCAGGGCAAGTGTGAGGAGCTAAAGTGGAGGAGTTAAGAAAGTGAAAGTAGTAAAGGAGGAAAGCAAGTAAAGTGACAGAAGAGAAAGACAGCCTGAAGGGTCCAGCTTTGTGAGGGCCAGAACAGCAAGGTCAGCAACGGCGGTGACAGTCTGGAGGGGGACCGTTTGGAAGTTCCTGGAAGGACCCCGTTGGCTGTGTGCCCGGTGGTCTGGAGCAGTGTTCCGAAGGACAGTCAGCACCAGGGCAGGGGCCTCTCGGACCCCGGCAAGGCTAGGAGTCGCCAGATTTGCCAAATCCGTCAGTGACGGGGACGCAGATCCCCCAACAACCAAGTCCCGATTGAAGGCAACAGCCCAACCCGTATTGGAGAGACACCGCCAACGCCACGGCACAAGTTTCTCAGGGCCAGCGCCTGCGGGCAAAGTGTAGAGCTCCTCCGGCCCAGATTGCAGCCGGGGAGCGAGTAACCGGAGGGAATCCACCGCTACCATCAGTCAACACAGGTGCAAGGAAGAGGGACATCACCGTCACCTACCGGGAGTGCAGGTGCAGCCTTCTGTGGGACCGTCCTACCAGCCGTTGGTTTACCGTACAAACTGTGTCCGTGTGTCAGGCTGAGTGAGTACCATAGTGCCGCAAGGCACAGCGCTGCCCCCGCGTCCCTGCACCCTCCAGGCCCTACACTTTACATCTCATCACCGGGCCACGGGATCACCAACCCCTACCCACGGAGGGGCAACACAACACCTGGCTGCTCCGCATCACCATCCCCGGGACCCCCACACTGAGCAGCGGTGGTGCAATCACCACAACCGTGGGTGGCGTCACGAACTATAACAAATCCCCACACCCAACAAACACCCCCTTTCACTCACGGGCGAGGAGTGTTGCTCGAAACACCCCGGGATCCGGCCCACCGCTCGAGCCACCACTGAGCAGCTGCCGGACCCGAGCAGAAGGGGTGAGCGCGGTGTGCTGACACCCTCCTCCCCGCCCGCGACACCTGGCCCCTGCTGTGAGGTCGCCGGTCGTTGCTGAATGTCCTGCTTCATTTTTTGCTCGTCGCTCTCCCGCTGTGAAGCACCCAACGCTGTGTGTGACAGCGAGAGAGCGACGAACTGAAGCGAGCAGGGAGCAGGGAGACGGTTTCTGGCAGTCTGCGGTAAGCTGTAACCAAGATAAACATCGGGTAACCAAGAAGCCCTTTCCTTGGTTACTCGATATTTACCTTAGTTACTAGCGTCACGCTGCCAGTGCCGGCTCCCAGCTCCCTGCATATGTAGCTGGAGTACACTTCGGTAATTAACCCGATGTGTACTCTGGCTAGGAGAGCAGGGAGCCGGCACTGGCAGCGTGAGAGCGGCGGACGCTAGTAACTAAGGTAAATATCGGGTAACCAAGAGGAGTGCTTTCCTTGGTTACCCGATATTTACCTTAGTTACGCTTCCACGCGTCGCTGCTGGCTGGGGGCTGGTCACTGGTCGCTGGTGAGATCTGCCTGTTTGACAGCTCACCAGCGACCATGTAACGACGCAGCAGCAATCCTGATAAGGTCATGTCGCCTGTCGTTATCGCTGCTGCGTCGCTATGTGTGACCCCAGGTTAAGATAAAAGCTCTCACAGCAGGAAATGATAGCAGATAGAAAAGAAAGTCAAATAGGGAATGTACCAAACAATTTGTCTCACCTGTTACCATTATATTAACCCTGCATGCAATCTCCAGGACAAAGCAGATATACATAAAATAAGTGAACTTAGGGATAAATGGTTAAAATAACATGATGAAACAAAGATTCCTGGTGAGGAATACATTCTCCTTCTTGAATTTGGCCAACTGGTTTAAGAGCCTAGCGGGCCGGGTATCCAGCATTCTATAAACTAGCATGCATATATTATTATTTTGTCTATTGCTCTATGTAGCTTTAAAAGTGACTCGCCCACCCCAGGGCTATGGGACACCCGGTGCCGGGCCGGACTAGTCCGGGGGTAGTCAGTGGTGGCAGGGCCCGACTCCGTGACCCTGGCGGGAGTCAATTAATATGGTGGCTTCAGTGGGGGTGATTAAAGTTTATATTCGTGACACCACCTGTGGTTTGCGGCTATTAAGCTGCCGCTGCTGTATGAGGCCTCCGGGGCTGGTGGAATGGCAGCTTGGATGGTCCTGCTCCCCACAGGTCGAGCGGTGCCCCGTGGCAACTGTTGGTGCTTGTAAGTGGCGGTGTAGTTGTGGTGTAGTGCAGGGCCGACAGGGCGGTGAAAGGACCGGACACAAACAACAGTCTCTTTACCTTCTCATCTTTTACTGGGTAAACGGTTAGTCCAGGGAGACCGTTACAGGTGGTAGAGGGCTCCGGCCGGCCTGGAAGTAACTGGGGTGATATTTTTGTCCAGCTGAGTATGAGGCCTACTCCCTGTTCTTCCTTTGCTTTCCTAGGACCCTGCACTCTGAATTAGCGATGGCCCTCTTACTGCTGGGACCGGTGGTACGTCCCTCTCCCTGTGTGGTAGGCTGCGCAGGCCCTCTCTGGTGCTTCTCTGCTGGAGTCCACACTGGGCCCTGGTAATGCAGCTGTACCTTCAGGTTGTTTATGGGCCAGGCGCTTGCAGCTCTCCTGCCCTCCGGCGGATTCGGCTACCAGGGAAGGGTTTTCACCCTGGCAACCACAGACTCCGATGTCTGATTCTTCTTCTGTGCCTCTCTGCAAATCCTGCTTTTCTGGGCTGAGCTACCTGAGCTCCAAGCCCCAGCTCACAGGACAGCACTACTCTAAGTGCTCTCTCTCCAAACTCTCCTAACAGACTGAACACTAACTCCTCCCTCAGGTCAGGCTTGAGGAATGTGTCGCGGGCGGAGGAGGGGACGCCACGCTCTCCCACTGCTCGGGTTCGGCCGCCGCTGCTCTGCGGCTGCTGCTGCTGCTCGGTGGCTCGAGCGATGGGCCGGATCCCGGGGACTCGAGCGGCGCTCCTCGCCCGTGAGTGAAAAGGGGGTGGTTTTGGATATTGGGGATATTGTCCGTGACGCCACCCACGGCTGTGGTGATTTTTGGTGACACCACCGCTGCTCTAGATGGGGATCCCGGGGACGGTGACAGGGAGCAGCTTTGGATGTTATTCTCCCCTCCGTGGGTAAGGGGTTTGTTGTCCCGGGGCCCCGGTGATGGGGTAGGGATGACTGGCAGGCGGGTTGCGGGGCCTGAGGAGGTGCAGGGTCGCAGGGGCAGCGCTGTGCCGCACGGCACGGAGGTACTCACTCAGCCACTGATGATAACACAGTTCACGGTAAAACAAGCGGCTGGCTGGACGGGTCCCTCGGACGGCTGCAGTGTTGTTGTTCCCTGCAAGTTAGCGGTGACTGTCTCTTCCCTGCACCTATGTACGGTTGTTGGTATCGATGGGTTCCCACCGGTAACCCGCTCCCCGACACGGATATGGGCCGGAAGAGCCCCTTTCTGCCCGCAGGCGCTGGCCCTGAGGAACTGGTGCCTTGGCGGTGGCGGTGTCCCTCTCACTCGGTCGGACTGTTGCCTTCAATCGGGACTTAGTTGTTTGGAAACCCAGGAGGTCCCCTTCACTGACGGATTCGGCAAATTCACGGCGACTCCAAGCCTTGCCGTTGTCCGAAAAGCCCCTGCCACTGGTGCTGGCTTCTCTTTGTGTACCGGTCCGGTACGGCCGGGCCACCACCCGTCCGCGGTCCTTACGGTAGACTCCAATAGGCCACTCCTGCAGACGGTCACCACCGTCTGCCAACCTTGCTGTCTCGCCCGGGCCACACACCCGGACGCCGTCAGTCAGTTGCTCTCTTGCTACTTCACTACTCCACTTTTCCTCCTCTCACTTTCACTGTCCAAACTAGACTCTGCTCTGCACTTAAGCTCTGCCTGAGCTAAACTAAACTACAGTTTCCTGCCTCCAGGACTGTGAACTCCTTGGTGGGTGGAGACCAACCGCCTGGCTCCACCCCCTGGTGTGGACATCAGCCCCTGGGGAAGGCAACAAGGGTTTGTGTTCTGACTTTGATGTGCCTGCAGGGAATGTGGGGTGTGGTGGTGTTGTTACCTGTGTCCCCTGGCTTGTCCAGGGCGACACAAATGCTCCCTGGAACTCCAGGTTCAGAGCTCCCCCTGTTGGCTTGAGGGAGAAACTGCGTTAGATGTGGGTACCTACTGGCCAATGATTTCCCCAATTACCTCCAGGCTCAGTATTAACCCTTTTGAGGGGGCAACACTGTTGTGGCAACCAGGTGCTGGGGCGCCACAAAAGCATGTGTCAAGAGTTCCAGTGTGGAATCATCTGTGGTTTATTATGGGCCCCAGATGATTGAGGACTACTGCTGATGAGGTGTAGGTGTTCACATTGAGGGTGGATAGGTGAAGCAAATAGGACGTCCCTTCATGGGTACTTGACCCATGAGACAAAAGCCCCTATGTGGATACCAATCAACCCCGTGGTAAAGGTTATACCATTTACAAAAGGGGGAATTGATATAGAAGAATTAATATTTTTATATACTTTAACCCCTTCACGACCTTGGACGGATCTATCCGTCATAGATCGTGTCCCGTTAAGCCCCGCCCCCTGCCGCGGGCAGGCGGCGTGGATCGGCACACATATCAGCTGTTTTCAACAGCTGACATGTGTGCCTGCTAGCCGCGGGTGGAATCGCTTCCACCCGCGGCCATTAACCCCTTAAATCTTGCTGCCAAAGTCTGGCAGCAAGATTTAAATGCGCGCGGCCATGTTTGTTACTTACCGCCGCCCCCACCGGAAGTCACGTGTGTTATCACGTGACTATCGGTGGTTGCCATCGTAGCACAGGGTCATGTGATGACGCCTGCTGCTATGATCTTTCACTTTCATTTTCCCTCGGCCAAGAGCAGAGGGAAAACCAAAGTGAGTGAATCTGCTGATTACAGCGGTATTGCTGTGATCAGCAGATAGCGATCAGCGATCGGATTGCTGATTGCTATAGCCCCCTAGGGGGACTAGTAAAATAAAAAAAAAAGTAAAAAAAAAAGTTTTAAAAAATAAAAAAAAAAACAAAAAACCTAAAAGTTCAAATCACCCCCCTTTCCCCCCATTGAAAATTAAAGGGTTAAAAAATAAATAAATATACACATATTTGGTATCGCCGCGTTCAGAAATGCCCGATCTATCAAAATATAAAATCAATTATTCTGATTGGTAAACGGCGTAGTGGCAAAAAAATTCCAAACGCCAAAATTACGTTTTTTGGTCGCCGCAAGTTTTGCGCAAAATGCAATAACAGGCGATCAAAACGTAGCATCTGCGCAAAAATGGTACCATTATAAACGTCAGCTCGAGACGCAAAAAATAAGCCATCACTGAGCCATTGATCCCAAAAAATAAGAACTCTACGTGTTTCGGAAAATGGCGCAAAACGTGCGCCACTTTTATTGGACAAATTTGTGAATTTTTTTTAACCCCTTAGATACAAGTAAACCTATACATGTTTGGTGTCTACAAACTCGCACCGACCTGAGGCATCACACCCAGACATCAGTTTTACCATATAGTGAACACCGTGAATAAAATATCCCAAAAACTATTGTACGATCCCACTTTTTTTGCAATTTTTCCGCACTTGGAATTTTTTTGCCATTTTCCAGTACACTATATGGTAAAACTTATGATTTCATTTAAAAGTACAACTCGTCCCGCAAAAAACAAGCCCTCATATGGCAAGATTGACGGAATAATAAAAAAGTTACGGCTCTTGGAAGAAAAGGAGCAAAAAACAAAAACGCAAAAACGGAAAGTGCCCGGGGGCTGAAGGGGTTAATATTAGCAAGTCTCATAATTTAAGATTTTCAAAGTTTCAATTTTGGTCTAATATTTTCTTATCTCATATGTGATGTTATGAGAAACTGTGTTCTGCACAGAAAAAAACATGAAGACATTACCCATAGAAAGGATAATCACTAGAGTGTAGTGGCGGACATACCATTGGTGCAGCTGGTGCACCTGCACTGGAGCCCAGAGGTGAAAGGAGGCCCATGCAGGGCAATTAGTAATGAGGGCAATCTGTTTAGTTGTTTGGAGCCTGAGGCTACGGGGGACCATAGCCAGATTGCCCTCATCTATCATAAGAGGTCCGATTTGCAGGGAGCGATCCTGCGGCACAGTTTAAGCAGCAGGGTCGCAGAAATCCATCCTTGTGGCTAGAATGTAGTTGCTCCTTTGAGGTGATGATGTCAATCAAAGGGGCGGGGCTTCCTCCTCCAGCACAGAGTTGATCACTGTTCAAGGTGTGTGCTGTAGCTACTGTAGATGCTGAGGCTGTGGAGAGACCACACTGAGAGACCTGAAGGGCTTCATACATAGTACTAAGAGCTAGTAATGTGAGGTGGTGTTTATTTTTTGGTGGGCACAGGATAACTGGATGTTCCTACACAGGGGCTTCATGTTGAAGGATTGCACAGAGAAGGTTCTGCATATTGGGGGATTGTACAGGGAAGGGGGTGATTTTTACATAAAGTATGTGCGGCTGCATGGGGAAAGGAGTGATATGGGGCTGTGTGCTGGGGGACTGAGTGGGGAAGGGATATGTTTACTTGCGTGGGGCTGCAAGCTGGGGGGCTGCATATGGAAGGTGGTTATGTTATGTGCAGGGGGCTGTGTGCTGGGGCTACATGGAGAAGGGTTACTGTTACAGTTAGGTCCAGAAATATTTGGACAGTGACACAATTTTCGCGAGTTGGGCTCTGCATGCCACCACATTGGATTTGAAATGAAACCTCTACAACAGAATTCAAGTGCAGATTGTAACGTTTAATTTGAAGGTTTGAACAAAAATATCTGATAGAAATTGTAGGAATTGTACACATTTCTTTACAAACACTCCACATTTTAGGAGGTCAAAAGTAATTGGACAAATAAACCAAAACCCAACAAAATATTTTTATTTTCAATATTTAGTTGCAAATTCTTTGGAGGCAATCACTGCCTTAAATCTGGAACCCATGGACATCACCAAACGCTGGGTTTCCTCCTTCTTAATGCTTTGCCAGGCCTTTACAGCCGCAGCCTTCAGGTCTTGCTTGTTTGTGGGTCTTTCCGTCTTAAGTCTGGATTTGAGCAAGTAAAATGCATGCTCAATTGGGTTAAGATCTGGTGACTGACTTGGCCATTGCAGAATGTTCCACTTTTTTGCACTCATGAACTCCTGGGTAGCTTTGGCTGTGTGCTTTGGGTCATTGTCCATCTGTACTATGAAGCGCCGTCCGATCAACTTTATGGCATTTGGCTGAATCTGGGCTGAAAGTATATCCCGGTACACTTCAGAATTCATCCGGCTACTCTTGTCTGCTGTTATGTCATCAATAAACACAAGTGACCCAGTGCCATTGAAAGCCATGCATGCCCATGCCATCACGTTGCCTCCACCATGTTTTACAGAGGATGTGGTGTGCCTTGGATCATGTGCCGTTCCCTTTCTTCTCCAAACTTTTTTCTTCCCATCATTCTGGCCTGTCTATTTTTGGAATTGATGAATGGTTTGCATCTAGATGTGAACCCTTTGTATTTACTTTCATGGAGTCTTCTCTTTACTGTTGACTTAGAGACAGATACACCTACTTCACTGAGAGTGTTCTGGACTTCAGTTGATGTTGTGAACGGGTTCTTCTTCACCAAAGAAAGTATGCGGCGATCATCCACCACTGTTGTCATCCGTGGACGCCCAGGCCTTTTTGAGTTCCCAAGCTCACCAGTCAATTCCTTTTTTCTCAGAATGTACCCGACTGTTGATTTTGCTACTCCAAGCATGTCTGCTATCTCTCTGATGGATTTTTTCTTTTTTTTCAGCCTCAGGATGTTCTGCTTCACCTCAATTGAGAGTTCCTTAGACCGCATGTTGTCTGGTCACAGCAACAGCTTCCAAATGCAAAACCACACACCTGTAATCAACCCCAGACCTTTTAACTACTTCATTGATTACAGGTTAACGAGGGAGACGCCTTCAGAGTTAATTGCAGCCCTTAGAGTCCCTTGTCCAATTACATTTGGTCCCTTGAAAAAGAGGAGGCTATGCATTACAGAGCTATGATTCCTAAACCCTTTCTCCGATTTGGATGTGAAAACTCTCATATTGCAGCTGGGAGTGTGCACTTTCAGCCCATATTATATATATAATTGTATTTCTGAACATGTTTTTGTAAACAGCTAAAATAACAAAACTTGTGTCACTGTCCAAATATTTCTGGACCTAACTGTACTTGTTTGGGACACAGTGAGGAAACAGATGATGTTACCTATGTGGAGAAGGAAATGTTGTTACGTATGTGGGGTAGGGGGAGATGTTATTTTTGTGGGGAAGGGGGGATGTTATGTATGTGGAGAAGGGGGTGATGCTACATATGTGGAGAAGGGGGTGAAGTTACATATGTGGGGAAAGGGGTGATGTTACGTATGTGGTACATAGCCTTAAAATTAATTGAAGGGACAGTCACAGAGACTGATCCATTTCTATTTATCGGATGGCAGAGTTTATAGTTAATGGGGGGCACAGTGCCGGCTTATTTATCACTTTATATTGTGAACACTGTTTGGCTAATTGTATATTAATTGTGGGGTACATATTTGTGCAAAGGCACAGCTTGGGGGATTTTTTATTCAGGAGGTAAATGTATGTATAGAATCAGGGCCGCCATCAGGGCATTACAACCATTAGTGGTGTACCGGGCCCGGTGAAGAAGGAGGGGCCCGGGGTAATTACATAGCTTTATTAAGCCCCGGTAACCCCCTCTTTACCAGGCCCACAGGCAGCACTGTACCGTTAAATCTTCCTGTCTGGCCGCTTCAGACGTGGCTACGCAGCACGCTGTGAGTGGTCAGGTCCTAGAGCGCAGATCATCTGTGTGAAGAGGATCCCGGCATTTTCTCTGCTCTCCAGACAGGACCTGCGGAACTCAGTGCAGGCTCTGCCCCCTCCCCCTCCTGTGCTGTGATTCCTTGCTTCTCTCCTCGACATGGAGTTCCTGGCTAGTCAGAGGCTGGTAAGATGGATGTGTGGTGACAGCTCATGATAGGGGTCTAGGTCTGCTATACTGTGCACTGTGGAGTGCTGGGTGAAGGACTAATAGAGGGTCTGTACCTCAGTATGTTATTAGGGGCTGGGGGGCTGTGTATATTATAAGAAGCTGGGGGGGGTTTGAGCTGTGTATATTATATGGGCCTGTGGGTTTATTGCTATGTTAATTATAAGGGGCTGAGGTATGCTACACTTTAAACTGCAAGGAGAGGTGCTGCACTCTCTCTCTCTGTATATTACCCTGTGTACTGTGTGTTGCACTGTATACTGGGGATATATTGCCTTGTGTACTGTGTGTTGCGCTGTATACTAGGGACATATTACTCTTTGTACTGTGTGTTGCGCTGTATACATTGGGGTGCTAGTGTCGCGGGCGGAGGAGGGGACGCTGCGCTCTCCCACTGCTCGGGTCCAGCCGCGGCTGCTGCTGCGGCTGCTGCTCGGTCGTGGCTCGAGCGGTGGGCCGGATCCCGGGGACTCGAGCGGCGTTCCTCGCCCGTGAGTGAAAAGGGATGGGGATTGATGGTGGGGATTTGGTTATTGTCCGTGACGCCACCCACGGTTGTGGTGATATTGGTGACACCACCGCTGCTCTGGACGGGGATCCCGGGAGCGGTGACAGGGAGCAGCTTTGTTGTTAGTTCTCCCCTCCATGGGTAGGTGGTTGGTTGTCCCGGGGCCCGGTGATGGGGTAGGGATGGTTGGCAGGCGGGTTACAGGGCCTGGGCAGGTGCAGGGTTGCGGGGGCAGCGCTGTGCCGCAAGGCACGGTGGTACTCACTCAGCTAATGATGAGGACACAGTTCTCGGTAAAACACACGGCTGGATGGACGGGTCCCACAGATGGCTGCGGTGTTGTTTCTCCCGGCAGGTTGATGGTGACTGCCTTTCCCTGAACCTATGTACGGTTGATGGTTCCAATGGGTTCCCACCGGTAACCCGCTCCCCAGCTCGGATATGGGCTGGAGGAGCCTCTTTTGCCCGCAGGCTCTGGCCCTGGGAAACGGTTGCCTTGGCGGTGGCGGTGTCTCCCTCTCTTGGTTGGACTGTTGCCTTCTGTCGGGACTTGGCTGCTGGGAAACCCAGGAGGTTCCCTTCGCTAACGGATTTGGCAACTTCACGGCGACTCCTAGCGTTGCCGGGGTCCGTAGGCCCCTGCCAGATGGTGCTGACTTCTCTTTGTGTACCGGTCCGGTACCGCCGGGCCACTGCCCGTCCACGGTCCTTACGGTAAACTCTGATAGGCCACTCCTTGCAGACGGTCACCACCGTCTGCCAACCTTGCTGATCCGTCCGGGCCACACACCCGGGCCAACTTCAGTCTGCTCAACTGCAACTTCCCTCCTTCCACTTTCACTTCCAAAACTGATCTGAGCTCTTTTCCCGCCTCCAGGACTGTGAACTCCTCGGTGGGTGCGACCAACCGCCTGACCCACCCCCCTGGTGTGAACATCAGCCCCTGGAGGAAGGCAACAAGGGTTTTGTGTCTGACTTCGGTGTGCCTGACCGGGAGTGTGGGGTGTGTTGTGTTGTTCTCTGTGGCCCCTGGCTTGTCCAGGGCGCCACATTCCCCCTTAGTTAAATGCAGACCGTCCGCGGGCTGCCTGTCCATCACCGGTTTTATTTTCACCAACTGAAAAATAGAAAAACTGTAACACATTACAATTAAAATAACATCTTCCCACATCGGGAGGTACTCTTACTTAAACGTTGCAAAACGGTAAACGGCTTCCGCTCTCTCCCGCCCAAGCAACCTGGCCCTGATTCTGCCCCTAAGGAAACAGGCAGCACCCCTTGACCCCAGTCCAGCACAAGTTGCCCGAGCGGGTTCTGTCCTTTTCAGGGGACCCATGTCCATGGGGAACCCCTGAAACCCCCAGAGGATCGCCACCGGTTCCGGTGGTGGCTGGGCCCCAGCCTGCTCCACTGCGGGCCCTTCCTCCAATCTGCCTCTCCGGAGGCGGCAACGGTGAAAGCCATCAACATAACATTATTTACATGCCACAAGTTCTCGGGCCTGTTCATAAGGAGTCCCTTATGCATAACTTTTCAAACGGTCCCCACGGGGACAACGGTGCCGGCAACAACCGGTTTCAATCACTTTTCAATCAGGTGAATCTTCACGGTATTATTTACTTATCATTCTCAAAACTTTCAAAACGGTACTTTCTTAACACACATACTTTTTTCCCTTTTTTTTTTTTTAAAGAACAGTTTCCCTGTACCTAAGTGGGGGTCTACCTAGGTTGGGACGAGTGGACCTCCGGGGTCCAGTGTCAGTGGGGAGAGGCAGTGGGGCAGAGGGGACAATCAGTTCCTCTTCCCTGTTATCGTGTGGGGCAGGCGGAGGCATAGGGGAGCTGGGTACAGGTTCATCCCTGGGCACTGGCTCATGGTCGACCACTTCCATCACTTCCTCATCCACGGGTTGTGGGAACAGTATCACTGGAAGAATCACTGCGCCATTCTGTGTGGGCCAGTCCGCTGGGAAGTCACCCATCACGGTGTGGATTACCTCTTTTGCCTTCTCCGCTGGTTTAGGAACCGGAACTTCAGCCGCTGCTCTCAATGCTGTTGGGCACCTCTTTAGATGGTCCCGGGAAACCGTGGCCAAAGTGCCCCCTTGGTCACGACTGATCTGGTAGGCCTTCCCATCTTCCCATCCTGTGGGCTGTATGACATATGGGGTTTGCTCCCATTGATCATCCAGCTTGTGGGTCCTCCTCTTTCGCTTCAGCACCACATCTCCAGGCTGGAAAGGGCCAGCAGACGCCTTCTGGTTGAAGCGCTGCTCCTGTTGTTCACGACTCCGACTCAAGTTCTTCTCAACATATTCCTGAATCTGTCGGTACTGCACACTCCACCGAGTGTCCCATTCAGCTGTCGAAGGGAGTGCTTCTGGGGCTTCCAATCCCATGTCCAGATCTACCGGTAGCCGGCCGGAGCGAGCCCTCATCAGGTATGCTGGGGTGCATTTCGTTGAGCTGGAAGGGATATTGTTGTACATATCGACCAAGTCAGGTAGCTTCTCCGGCCACAGGTTCCGCTCTTCTAGCGGCAACGTCTTGAGGAAGCCCAGGACCAGGTGGTTCATCTTTTCACACATGCCGTTGGTTTGGGCATGGTAAGGTGTGGTCCCGATCTTCTTGCAGCCATACAACTGACAGAATTCATGGAACACCTCCGCTTCAAAGGCCGGGCCTTGGTCAGTAAGCACCTTCTCCGGGTATCCATGTGGTCGGCAGAAATAAGCCTGGAACGCTCTAGCGGCAGTACAGCCAGTTAGGTCTTTGACTGGGACAACCACCATGAACCTTGAGTAGTGGTCTACAATGGTTAGAGCGTAGGTGTACCCACTTCGGCTGGGGGTGAGCTTTACATGGTCCAGGGCGACCAGCTCCAGCGGTTGGTGTGTAACGATAGGGTGTAGGGGCGCCTTCTGGCTGGCCTCGTCCTTCCTTCTTAACGTGCAAGGGCCACACTCTCGGCACCAGGCCTCTACAGATTCCCGCATTCCACTCCAATAGAACCGCTCTCTCAACAGCATTTCCAGTTTCTTCCATCCGAAGTGTCCAGCACCATCATGGTACGCTTGTAGGACGGTGGGCACGTTAGCTTGGGGAATCACCAACTGGCGGATTTTCTCATGAGTCTTCGGGTTAATCAGCTCACGGTACAACTTCCCCTCGTGTAGATACAGCCGTGTCCGTTCTCGCCACAGGCGTTGGGCTTCAGCTGGGGCAGCAGGGTCTATTCCAGCAGCACCCTGTTCCACCAGGATCTTGACCAGGCAGACAGCGGGTGCCTGGTCCTGAGCTTCTTGCCACTCCTGGCTGGGCAGCGGGTCCAGGTTTACCCGTTGTTGATAGACATGCACCTTCTCAGCCGGTAGTTGATGAAATGCGGGCAGCTCAATCTCTTCGAGGTCGTCATCCTCAGGCCCTTCTTCCAGCAAGTGGGGCATCCGTGAGAGGGCATCGGCATTAACGTTGGCACGGCCGGCCCTGTATTTGATGGTGAAATCGTAGTTGGCTAGCCTAGCCACCCACCGATGTTCCAACGCGCCCAGCTTGGCGGTGTCCAGGTGGGTCAGCGGGTTATTATCCGTGAAAGCGGTGAACTTAGCCGCTGCCAGGTAATGGCGGAACCGCTTGGTGATAGCCCACACCAGTGCCAGGAGTTCAAGCTTGAAAGAGCTGTAGTTCTCAGGGTTCCTTTCAGTCGGTTGGAGCTTCCGGCTGGCATAAGCAATCACTTTTTTCTTTTCCGTCTTGGACCTGGGATAGGACTGCCCCTGAGCCTACATTGCTGGCATCGGTGTAAAGGATGAAGGGGTGATTGTAATCAGGGTATGCTAGGATTTCTTCTCCGGTCAGGGCCGCTCTCAGCTGACGGAAGGATTCCTCATGCCTTTCTTCCCACACCAATGGGGCTCCTAGGGGTCTACCACCTTTGGTCTATCCCACGAGGAGGTCTTGCATGGGGGCAGCCATCTTCGTGTACCCCTTGATGAAGCGCCGGTAATACCCCGCCAGGCCCAGGAACTGCCTCACCTCCTTCACCGTGGTCGGCCTCGGCCAGTCCTGAATGGCGGTGATTTTCTCAGGGTCAGGAGCGACACCTTCTGCACCGACCACATGCCCTAGGTACTGCACTCTGGGTTTCAGCAGATGACACTTTGAGGGCTTCAACTTCATCCCATATTTGGCAAGGGACGCGAACACCTCAGCTAGGTGCTCCAGGTGGGCTTCATAGGTCTGGGAGTACACAATCACATCATCTAGGTACAGCAGGACGGTCTCAAAGTTTAGATGCCCCAGACAGCATTCCATCAGCCGTTGGAAGGTTCCAGGGGCATTGCACAGCCCGAACGGCATTCTATTAAACTCGCAGTCCCATAACGGTAGCAAATGCAGTCTTCTCCCGGTCTTCTGGTGCCACAGCCACCTGCCAGTACCCACTGGTGAGGTCCAGGGTGGAAAAGTAATTAGCGGTTCTCAGCGCAGCCAGAGATTCCTCAATGCGGGGCAGAGGGTAAGCGTCCTTATGTGTTATCTGGTTAATTTTTCGGTAATCCACACACATCCGCATGGTGCCATCCTTCTTCTTAACCAGCACCAACGGGGCGGCCCAGGGACTACAGCTGTCCCTAATAACTCCTGCCTCCTTCATGTTCCTCAACATGTCCTTGGCACATTGGTAGTGTGCAGGGGGAAAAGGCCTGTACCTCTCTTTGATAGGGGGGTGCTCACCGGTGGGGATATGGTGTTGGACCCCTTTAATCTGCCCAAAGTCTAGGGGATGTTTGCTAAAAACCCGCTCATACTCCCGTACCACCCGGTATACCCCTTCTTTGTGATGTGTAGGGGTATCGTCAGTGCCTACGTGTAGCTGTCGACACCACTTGTCTAACTCACCTTGGGATGGGTGAGTGCTGGCAGTGGGTGGTGAGGTTGGGGGAATGGCCACGTGGATGGTGTAGGGATCCAAGGTGAACAACTTGGCAAGGGTAGCGTACCGGGGAAGCCTGCCTTCTTCCTCCCCGCAGTTCAGCACCCTCACGGGCACTCTCCCCTTCTTTACATCTACCACCCCTCGGGCGGCCATTACTGTGGGCCAGTGTTCAGAGAGCAGGGGCTCTATCATGGCGGGGTAGTCACGCCCCTGGGGCCCTACCACTGCCCTACACCAAATCATCATCTCGCTCCTGGGAGGCACAATCAAAGGGGCAACATCCATCACTCTCACCCCACCAATCTCTCCTCCCGTCGAGTTCACATGTTGGCGGTATATCAAGGCTCGGATCTCACGCTGCACAGCCCTCTGTCGGCTCCCCGCCGCCGTGGCGGCCAGCTGCTGCAGTAGGGTCAGCACATCACTCATACAGTGCTCCATGACGTTAGTCCCTAGCACTACCTTCGGGTTATGATCACTGGGTTCATTCATTATTACAATCATACCCTGGTGTTGCAGTTCATCTCGTCCCACAGTCATGGCCACTTGTTTGTACCCCACTTGGGTCAATGGGAGTCCATCAGCAGCAATCAGTGTCGTACTGGCGTCTGGGGGAGCCAGTTCGTCTTTTCCCCAATACCGTTGATACAGTGTGTATGGTATAGTGGTTACCTGTGATCCAGTGTCCAGGAGAGCCATCACCGGTATGCCATCCACGGCCACGGGGATAATGGGCCGGGCTCCGATGTACCGCTCCCACCAGTCTGGGGGGCCATGGGGTTCTACTCCTGAGGATTGGCCCGTGGCCCCAGGGGTTGCTCGTTTAACGGACACCGTCAGGAGTAGTGGCCGGGCTTGCTGCACCTGTAACAGATTGGGGGTCCATACCGTGAGTCATTGGCCCTCCTCCGCTGCATCCAGGGGACGTCCTTAATTTAATTTAATCACTCCACAAAGGGGAGGAGTCGGGACATCAGCTGTGAGCCGCGGGAGTGCGGGACAGACCTGAAAAATCGTGGCAGTCCCGCAGAATCCGGGACGGTTGGGAGGTATGTGAATATATAGACAATGAAATTACAAAGTTTCTCCTATACTTTGCAATGTTAAACACGTGCAGCACACCCACTGTAAAATTTGGTGGAGGATCCGTGATGATATGGGGGTGCTTCAGCAAGGCTGGATTTGGGCAAATTAAACTTTGCGAAGGACGTATGAATCAAGCCTCATACAAGGTAATCTTGTAAAAACAGTTGCTTCCTTCTGCTCAGGCAATGTTCCCCAACTCTGAGGACTGTTTTTTTTAGCAGGACAATGCGCCATGTCACACAGATAGGTCAATCAATGTGTGGATGAAGGACCACCTCATCAAAAGCCTGTCTTCCTATAATAGGTTTACTCTATGGTGTGCACTTTTTCCCTCACAGCACTTTAAGGATACACAATGTTGCTCGTACTACTGTGAGCAGCCTGTGCGACCTAAATGTCTGACCATGGCCTGCAGCTGCTCCAGACTTGTCTTCCATCAATCACATCTGGGACGTCATTTGTCGGCAATTGCAAAGGGAGCTGCCCGCAATGGATCGTGAAGATTTGCTGCCAAGGTGCATTTGGCATGGCAGAACATTCTTCAACTATTAATAACCTCATTAATAACAGCTAAGGTGTGTATGTACGTGTATTCCTGCGCATAGTGCTTATACTCGGTACTGAATAAATCAAGATGTTTTGAACATTTTGTTTCCATTTTTCATCATTTACACTTCATTAATATGACTATCCATTCTGTGATTTCTATTTCTCCTCCACTTTTCCTTCTTCGTTTTGCAATTTCAATGTAGAGGCGTATATAAACATTTCTGAACTTTTTTTTCTTACTCTAATAATATACTTTTTTCACGTGTGTTACGGCAACATTGAGCCATTAATTTATTTAATCACTCAATTTTGCCACTCAAACATGTCTATAAAGCTATATGTTTTTTACATCTCAACCACTCTGATGCTGTGTGGTCAGTTCTGTATATCTGGATTGTTCCCTATGACGTTTTATATTTTTTTATCACATCACTAAGCACTGTTGAGCCGTCGTGTATGTAAAGGTTGTAGGTTACATGTAGCATATTATAAATTCCTGTCCTTTTCCTGTGCTACATTTTCGCAATATTATGTCAGTGTGAGAGAGAAAAGTGCTGTTGACACCCTTTTATATGGATAAAAACCTTAAGAAAAGGGTGAAGGTTAGGCAAACTTTAGTATAGGGAATATGGCAGCCATCAGGGCATGACAACCATGACTGGTGTATGAGGCCCGGGTCAGGCTCCCCTTTTCACCAGGCCCCAGTCACAACCCTAGTAGAGGGGCCTGGCTGTATCACTTCGGCCACTACAACACAATGCTTCAGAGGCATTGCATGCAAATTAGCCATGTGCAGCAGGCAAGGTCAGTGGGGCAGAGTAGGGCGCCGGCGTGTCATCCCATAGCTCAGCGTGCAGCAGTCCTAATTACACTGCTGCAGGCTGAGCCACGAAGGTGGCGACGATGCGGGCCTCGGGCGGCCGGGACAAGTAAGCGTTATTCAGGGAGCTGAAGACGATCGCCGGGGGTGGTGGGGGCCCCACTGACCCCAGCCCCTGCCTTGCTTCAGCTGGATGCACGTCAGAGGGTGCACATCCACCTGAAATGAATCGCCCCTTAGAGAGGAGGCTGAAGTCCGTGGGCGAGTAAAATATTACTTTTTTTTTGCAGCACACAAATATGCCAGTAGGGCCCAGGGAGGAGACATATATACCAGAATAAGGATATATATACTAGGAAGTGGACAGAAACCAAGATGGGGAAATATATACCAGAATGTGCCCAGGAGGGTGATATATATATATATATATATATATATATATATAATCAGGAGGCCCCCTGGGTGTCACATATAAACCAGGATGGGGACATATATACCAGGAGTAGCCCAGGATGGGGACATATATACCAGAATGTGCCCAGGAGGGGGATATACAGTATATACTCCAGGAGGTACCCAACATGGGACATATAAACAAGGATGGGGACATATATACCAGTAGGGGCCCAGAATGGGGATATATACCAGAATGTGCCCAGGAGGAGATATATACCAGGAGACCTCCAGGATGGGATATATACCAGGAAATGGACACATTAACAAAGATTGGGACATACATACCAGGAGTAGCCCAGGAAGGGGACATATATATCAGGAGGTGGATATATATACCAGAAGGGGCAGAAACCAGGATGGGGACATGTATACCAGAATGTGCCAAGGAGAGGGATATATTTACCAGGAAGGGCCCAGGATAGGACATATATACCAGGATGGGGACAAATAAACCAGGAGGATGACATATATATCAGGACGGGCCAAGGAGGAGGACATATATACCAGAAAAGAGACAAATAAACAAGGATGGGGACATGTTCTGGTTTTTGTCAGCTTTATATGTTTTGTATCAATAAAAGCCATGTTTATATATAAATAGCTGGGTGTGCACATTTTTACTATGCAGCTTTTTTCCTCTCATGTTACAATTCTTAATTTTGCATAGTTTCAATTAGCACCCCTCCCTTTATTTATATTTATTACACTGTGGTGCCCACTACGTCTTTTTAACAGTGTTGCAAGGAGCAGTGTGTGTGTGTGTGTGTGTATGTGTGTGTGTGTGTGTGTGTGTGTTTGTGTGTGTGTGGATATTACACAGAGGGGCAGTGTGTGTATGTGTGGGAAGGATGCTATTCAGAGGGGTAGTGTGTATGGGGTGATATACAGAGGTGCAGTGTGTGTGGGAGCATTTTATAAAGAGAGGCAGCTTGTGTGGGGCGGGATAGTATATAGAGGGGCAGCGAATGTAAGGGATATCATACAGAGGAGCAGCGTGTAGGAGGATGTTATACAGATGAGCAGTGTGTGGGGGATATTATACAGAGGGGCAGTGTGTGAGGAATATTTTACAGAGGGGTAGTGTGTGGTTGGATATTATAAATAAGGGTTACATGTGTAACATAAATTAGGTTACTTGTGTTATTTTTTTGCTTTTGACACTGCAGTTTTTCGTGTGTCATGTTTAAACTAATATAAAAAGACTGACCAGCACAGCCACTAGGTGTGAACAGGTGCACACTGAAAATTCAATAATGTTACAAAAATATGTACAGGAGCAGTCTGAAAAACTAAAATATGTAAACATGAAATATAGGAATTTTGACACTGCACTACTGCTACTGGAAAAAATGAGATACTTGGTTTACAAATTGGCAAATTCGTGTAAGCCCGACAGCCAATGACAAGGCGTACCTCCATTTGTTGGGATCTTATCCTAATACACCTCTATCCGGGTTAAAAAACCTACAAGTAATGGGCAGGTAGGATCCAGCTACATGATCACAATTTGGCTGGAGGGCTGAGTGCTCAGCCAGAAAGGAATGAAATACTAATATAAAAAGACTGACCAGCACATGCACATCTAATGCAAGTCAATGGGGAAAGTCTGCACATAAAACTCAGCGTACCCTCAGTAGAAATTCATTTGTTGAGGATTTGAAACACGCACCACAGGTCAGTTTAAGTAAAAAAAAACACAGTGGTTAGTAGACTTTTCTATATTCCATCTACGTTCCTGGAACTGTAAGACACTGCTTTTTTGACACAACAAAAACCAGTAGCATCAAAACTGCAGCAAAAGCTCATCATGGACACATAACCTAAAATTAGTTCCAAAAATACTAACCCCATTGGATTGAAAGATAAGCACTGTTAAAACAAAAGTCAAAATCTGTTTAGAATTCTGGTATCCCCAACACAGCTTTTCTTAAAGCACCTGTCATGGCTCGACTCTGGGTCTCGATCCGGTGACCTGTTTGTTTGGTCATACATTAAGTGAGTTCTCTTTTTACAATTTTTTTAAACTTTTTTTTAGTTAGTCCTACATTACCTTTTATTAGTCTAATAGCTCTTATAATGTATTCCAATGCACCAGCATTACTATACATTATACCTGTCAGTGCTGCACTGACAAAAGCCTCTTAGACCATGCTCATTTCATGGTCTAACAGGCTTGCTGTAGATGGCTGACCATCACATCATTGCAACCTTGGTTTGCCATGGCAATCATTATGCCCATGGGGGTCCCAATCGGGTGGGAGAGGAAGCGCACTCCCTCTCCCAGCCCCCTAAATACTGCGATTGCTATTGATTGCTAAAGTCATGGCTTCACTCTGGGGTTTGAATCGGTGATCTCTGGTTGCTGGTTAGTTTCCCTTGGTCTTTTGGACCACAGCCTGTCTTGTCTATGTCCAATTGCTGATAGTTCTCTTGTCTTTCATTTCCTTTGCCTTTTTATTCTGTTTTACTTCTATTCAGGTGAATCCACTTCCTCACTTTGTTTGCCCTATCACATATTGGGAGAGGCTATTTAGATTCACAATGCACATGCCTTCAATGCTGGCTATATTCCAAGATAGATGGATGTTTGGGGTCTCAGCTCCTCAGTTAAGGATTATCGTCCTGATTTATCTTTATTACTTTTCCCTGCAGTTTGTGAGTTTCTCTTCTCAGCACTCTTCCTATTCTGTTTTTTTTAGGTTCTGAGGATTCGCACTTATTCCATTGATCTTTTGGTTTCCATTTTCCTCCATCTTTCTAGTATGACTGTGTGAACATGTACTTAACTCTGTGTCTCACCTGCTTCCTGTGTGGACATCACTTATTGTAATTGCTATTTTTGTGTTTCACTTTTTTTTATTGTAGAAGGTTCAGTTAAGGACACTCAGGGTCAGCCAACGTTAAGTGGGTGCGCCATTGCATAGTCTTAGGGTGCCAACCTCCATGGTCAGGCATGGACAAATTATGGTCAGATTTAGGGCTTTTCCTAGTGTGAATTGGGACCTGTGGATTGCAGGTTTTGCATCTCCCCTGGTTTGTTCAGTGCCGTATGAGTGGTAGGGTTCAATCTTCTCAGCACCACTCTAGCATTTTTTTTAATTGCACCGCTGGAGTTGTTCTTTTAATCTAAGTCCCCTGCCACTGTATTATACTCACCTTCTGGCCTCTTCATCTTATATCACTGCTGTTCTGTCAGTCTACAGGTTCATTGAGAGCGCCGGAGGTCAAAATTAATACAAGTTTATGAGAGCCTCGTTCTGGCTTTGTGCTGGCTTGCATAGAGTTGTATTGAACGATTGTGACGTAACTTCCGGCCAGTCAGAAGTTATTGTCACAAGATGGCGCCGTGGGACCGGTGCGGCACCGAAAAAGCACGGAAACACCAGAGGATAAGTATAATACCGGGGGCAGGGTATTTGGATTTAAAGTGCGACTGTAGCACTGAAAAAAAATGCTGGAGTGATGCTTTAATGTAAAGATTCCCAAGAACCCTTCACAGCTTTGTCCAGATACCTAGAAATACACAATTTGTATTTCTTATACCTGCTCCATTGTGTTTTAGTCCTAGATCAATATTAATGAGCCTTACATTTTTTATCATGTGAAACCTATTGAAAATATTTTCAGCGTTAGTTCGTTCTGCTCTTATTGTTGATGAAATATATAAGATAATGGTCAGTAACTCCAACGTGCTGTTTGACTGTCCGCTAGACATTGAAATTAATATTGTTCTAGACATATTACCGCCAAGGTTAAAGCATGAATAGGTATGATATACATTTTGTACCTAGCTTTACATATCCAGGTTTGCTTGTTTGACCACAGCCTGTAGTGTTTATGGAATGTCTGGCTATTCCGCCACAATTTTCCATTTTTAACTAGATGAGAAGGTGAATGTTACCTTGTTTGAGGAAGTCTGCAAGAAACTCAGACCAAGGATGTTATTCTGGGTGATTAAAGTGTCTGATTTAATTTAAAATCAAAATATTGGTTCGAAGGAAGATCTTGCAAGATGTTTTTGGTTGTTGGAATGACCCTTTAAATATAACATACAGCGGCCGTTGGTACATGGTTTCTCCATGCAAATTTGCCAGAAAAAATGTAGACACACTGTTAAAAATCTTATGAAGAAGCCTTTTTCTGAACCGCAGAGGACCATCAAAAAGTGAAAAAAATAGAAAAAACCTCAGCTCGCAGTGCGCCTCTCTGTCTCCTCCACTCCTCACCATCACCTGTCTGATTTTTGCCGCAGCTTCTGATCACCACTGCTAGAACGAGCGACAGTGATTAGTGCATTTCCTGGTAAAATACACATACAGGCGTATTTTCATCTTGCCTGATCCGCTCATCTCTAAAACAGAGCTTTCAGGGATCGTTCCAAACACGAGGCCCATAATATATCATGTTTTCTCCTTGCAGTCCCAAAAGTTCATTATTGAAGTGTGATGATATCTATGTCTATCTCTCTACCTCTTCTTTTTCAACATGTGCTAAATTTTTTGGACCTGATTTATCAAACCTTATACACCAGAAGTCTGGGGTAAAAAGCTTTGAGAAGTCACAAAATGTTGTCGCAAGACAAGACTCTGCAGACATTTGGCCTTCTCATGTCATTTTAAACGAGCCTCGACAAAGTTCACGGAGCCTGGGCAGAGTTGGGGCATGGCAACCCCTGTTCTTCAAATTCATGTTGAGCAGTAGTGTTTCTTATGCCCCCCAGTGGCATAACTAGAGTCTGATGGGACCCGGTGCAAAGATTGAACCTGGGCGTTCTAAATCCTATAAAAACATACCAGTTGCCCCCCCTTCCACTTCATTATTGAGTAATGTGGCCAATTCTGTACATACAGTATGTCCCCCATCCTCGGCCCCTTCCTGGTAAGTATGTCAATATCCTAGTAAATGTGTCCCCCATCCTAGTATATATGTCCCCATCCTCGGCCCCTTCCTGGTAAATATGTCAATATCCTAGTAAATGTGTCCCCCCATCCTAGTATATATGTTTCCCATCCTAGGCCCGATCCTGGTATACATGTCTTCCATCCTGGTAAATATGTTTCTATCCTGAGCCACATCCTGATATATATGTCCCCCATCCTAGTAAATATGTCCCCCTTCCTAGTAAATAGTTTCATAATTTTTAAGATTGAAGGTAGACTTAAATCCATCAAGTTCAATCCATAGCCTAACATGTTGATCTAGAGGAAGGCAAAACCCCCCAGACAGTACGCTCCATATTAGGGGAATAGTTCCTTCCCGACTCCACATAAGGCAATCAGACTAGTTCCCTGGATCAACGCCTCATCACAGCATCTAGTGCACATAACCAGTAATATTATATTTTTCAAGAAAGGCATCCAGACCTCTCTCTTAAATTTTAGTAATGAATATAGATGGGGAAATCCAAAGATATTTGGGACTGGCGGGTCAAACCGTATTTTAAAAACCCCGGTTTGGAACCGGAATTAATACCGTAATATCTGCCCAGACGCCGATCCCAATTTAAGTCTTTTGGGACCAAAATATTGGGTTTTAAAATGGTGGTAGAAAGGGCTAGGGGGATCAGAGCAGGAACGTTATACTTACCAAGTCTCCCACATGGCTGTAACACTACTTCCAGGGCCACTCATTACCCTCATACATATTCACTGCTTCTCCCGCCCACCTGGAGTCCCAGCGTCTTTGATTGGTTGTAGTCAGATCGCACCCTCACCCTGTGTGACAGCGTGCTTGGAATCACACACGCTGTCTTAGTCTCTACAGTGGTAAAAAAAATAAATGGCATATAAAAAAAACTGGCATAGTGTGCCCCCATATCGGGATACCCAGCACAGATAAAGCATATGGCTACAGGCTGCAGCCCCCAGTCGTGCGCTTATCTTGTTTGTGTATCAAAATAAGAGGGACCCTATGCGACTTTCTTAAAAATTATTTAAATAAATAAATAATAAAATAAAATGGTGTGTGGTCCCCCCAATTATGATACCTAGCCATGATAAAGCTGACAGCTGGGGACTGCTATTCTCAGGCTGGGGAGGACCATGGTTATTGGGCCCCATCAGCCTAAAAATAGCCTGCAGGCACCCAGAATTGTCACAGAACATTGCTCCTAGCAACCAGGAAAACGACTGCTGTAGGAAGGAGGGAAATAGGAGTGCCGCAAAGCCCAGACATATGTTGGTGGTAGGGGACTCTATAATTAGGCGGACAGACAGGGTCATCTGTCGCCGAGACCGTGAATGCTGAACAGTGTGTTGTCTGCTGTGTGCTCAGGTTCGGCATATTGCGGATCGTATAGACAGATTGCTGGGTGGGGCTGGGGAAAACCCAGCGGTCATGGTGCACATTGGTACTCATGACAAAGTTAGAGGCAGGTGGAAGGTCCTTAAAAATGATTACAGGGAACTAGGAGAGAAGCTGAAGTCCAGGACCTCCAAGGTGGTGTTTTCAGAAATACTACCGGTGCCACGAGTGTCACTAGAAAGACAGCGGGAGCTTAGGGAGATAAATACGTGGCTTAGAAATTGGTGCAGGAAGGAAGGGTTCGGGTTCATGGAGAACTGGGCCGACTTCTCAGTTGGCTACAGGCTGTACGGTAAGGATGGGCTGCACCTCAATGGGGAAGGTGCAGCTGTGCTGGGGGAGAAAATGGTCTGACGGATGGAGGAGCTTTTAAAATAGGATCTGGGGGGAGGGAGGGTAGTGGAGCAAAAAAGGGGATAGGTAGAGCAGATACAGACAGTGAGACGGTAGGGGTCAATGAAGGAATAGGGGGGATGGGACATGCAAGGAACATAGGGAGGCTAGGAGTAAGAAAGATGTTAATAGTATTAAATGTCTACTGGCAAGTGCAAGAAGTTTTGCAAACAAAATGAATGAATTGGAGACTCTTATGTCAACCATGGATTATGATGTGGTGGGCATTACAGAAACCTGGCTGGATGAAATCCATGACTGGGTGACAAATATACAGGGTTATAGTACATTTAGGAGGGACAGGAAAGACAAAAAAGGTGGTGGGGTGTGTATATTTATCAAACATAACCTAAAACCTATGTTGAATGATGACATTGGGGGGAACTGCAACAATGTAGAGTCAGTATGGGTAAATGTACATGGGGAGGGGAATAATGGAAAAATGCTAATTGGTGTTTGCTATAAGCCTCCTAACATCCCTGAACAAATAGAGGGTGAAATGCTGGAAGAAATTGAAAAGACAGCTAATAATAATAATTGGGTTCTTATTATGGGGGATTTCAACTATTCAGACATTCAGTGGGACATAGAATCTTCTGGTTGTGCTAAAAGCTGTAAGTTCTTATTTACTATTCAAGACAATTTCCTCTCTCAGATGGTAGATGAACCAACGAGGGGAGATAATTTGCTAGATCTGGTCCTGTCAAATAGACCGGATACAATTTCAGATCTACAGGTCCGGGAGCACTTGGGCACCAGCGATCATAATATGGTAAGCTTCGACATAATATTCAATAGAACATTTCAAAGGGGAAATGCTAAAACCTGGAATTTTAGGAAAGCTGATTTCAACAAATTAAGGGAAGAGCTTAAATGTGTAGATTGGGACAAAGTCATGGTAACTGGGGATACTGAACATAAATGGGGAAAGTTTAAGGATATACTTATATGCCAATGTATGTAAAGCGCTGTGGAATTAATAGCGCTATATAAATGAATAAAATTATTATTATTATTATTTCCCTCTGGTAATAAAATGTCCAGGAATAAAAAGAAAGCACTATGGATAAATAAGATGTACAAAGTATAATAAAACAAAAACAAAGGGCGCTTAAAATCTTAAAGGCTGAGAATACAGAAATAGCATTTCAGAAGTATAAAGATATCAATAGGAAATGCAAAAAAAGAAATCAAACAAGCAAAACTAGCTACTGAAACAAAAATCGCCAATGACATTAAAATAAATCCCAAAATCTTTTATAAATACATTAATGCCAAAAGGAAAACAAAGGATAGTGTTGGCCCCTTAAAATATAATAACAAGTTAGTTATAGAGGACAAACATAAGACTGAGATATTAAATAGGCATTTCTCATCTGTGTTCACCAAGGAACTGACTGAACCAGGGATCATTCAACAAGTGAAAAATCAAAGTTCACCACCCGATATAATTAATTTAACACAAGAAGAAGTACGCCTACGTCTGAGTAAATTAAACATTGACAAATCCCCAGGGCCAGATGGCATTCATCCACGAATATTGAGGGAATTGAGCTCCGTAATTGACAGACCGCTGTATCTCATCTTTTTAGACTCGCTTGTAATAGGTTTGGTGCCTCAGGATTGGAGGATTGCTGATGTGGTACCGATATTTGAGAATGGTAAGAGGGTAGATCCAGGCAACTACCGTCCAGTAAGCCTGACATCAGTAGTATGCAAAGTTTTTGAGGGCATTTTAAGGGATGACATGCAAAAATATATTGCAGAAAATAATATAATAACTGACAGACAGCATGGATTCATGAAAGATAAGTCGTGTCTAACCAACCCGTTGGGGTTCTATGAGGGGGTAAGTGCAAATCTGGATATTGGTAATGCAGCTGATGTGATTTATTTGGACTTTGCAAAGGCATTTGATACTGTACCACATAATAGCCTTATACTAAAGCCCCAGAAGCAAGGACTAGGGAAAACCATATGCAACTGGGTAAGGAATTGGCTAAAAGATAGGAAACAAAGAGTAGTCATAAATGGTACATTCTCTAAATGGGCTATAGTCAGCAGTGGGGTGCCGCAGGGATCTGTGCTAGGACCAATTCTTTTTAATCTCTTTATTAATGACCTTGTGGATGAGATTGATAGTAAAGTGTCAGTCTTTGCTGATGACACCAAACTATGTAGGATATTAAAAACTGACCTTCATGGTACAATATTACAAAAAGATCTGGATAAGATGTCAGAATGGGCAGATACTTGGCAAATGAGATTTAATGTTGATAAATGTGAAGTAATGCACCTAGGATGGAGTAATCCTATAGCTGTGTGTACATTAAATGGAAGTAAACTCGGAACTACAGAACAGGAGAATGACTTGGGTATTCTCATTACAAATAAGCTGAGCAGCAGCACTCAATGTCAAGCAGCAGCTGCTAAAGCAAACAAGATTCTAGGGTGTATGGAAAGAGAGATTAGATCCCGCGATCCCAACGTATTGTTACCCCACTATAAATCCCTTGTAAGGCCACATCTGGAATATGGGATCCAGTTTTGGGCTCCACATTTTAAAAAGGACATTCAGAAGTTAGAGTCAGTTCAAAGGTGGGCAACTAGACTACTACAAGGAATGGAGGCCTCCCATATGATGAGAGGTTGAAAAAGTTAGATATGTTTAGCTTAGAAAAAAGACGTCTCAGAGGAGATCTCATTTATATGTATAAATACATGTGTGGTCAATATAAAGGACTGGCACATGACTTATTTCTTCCAAAGACAATACTAAGGACCACGGGGCACTCACTGCGAGTGGAAGAAAAGCGATTCCGACAGCTAAATAGGAAAGGGTTCTTTACAGTTAGAGCAGTCAGACTGTGGAATGCCCTACCACAAGAAGTAGTAATGGCCGATACTAGAACAGCTTTTAAAAAAGGGCTGGATGATTTCCTCAGTACACACAACATTGTTGGTTATAAATGACTTAGTGACCAAATGTAGAACTGGTGGAGGAAGGTTGAACTAGATGGACCTAAGTTTTTTTTTTAACCTACGTAACTATGTAACTATGTAACCCTTAGATGTGACAATCCCGGCACTTTACCCAGCTCATTTTGATTGCCCTCACAACAGTCACTAAGCCCTAGTTTAGTAATGGTAGGCATCTCTGACCCCCAATTACTAATACTGTAAGTGAAATGAAATCAACACAAACATCAAAAACATTGAAGTCAGTTGCCAACCTGTTGTCGTCCGGCAGCATTTATCGCAGTGCAGAGACCTGATGAGTCTATGTGCCGCAATGCATGTCAGCTGGATATGCATCTGAGGATGTGCCCCTGGATGTACCCCCTGGGTCCAGTTATGGTTGCGACCTCTGTGACCGCGATCGTTACGCCCTTGGTTATATCACAAATCTTACTCCAGTCTCTTAATTAATCTGTAACATCTGACTCCAGCACATCCATAAATCACGACTTTTGTTTTTTTTTTATAAAATCACCAATGAGATTGAGAACCTTCATGGGTGATATATCCTACTGCTAATATATGTATATAGTTGTCATGGTAGATACAGGCTGAAACCATTGGAATAGGTGATTCACATGCAATAATTAATTAATAAATAATAATAAAAATACAACTAATCTAATTTTTAAGGTAAGAGGTGCAGGCTCATATCTGATTTAGATTATTTAGAGGACATATGTTATGTTTCTGAACAAATAGCTACATTTCACTGTTGACCTGTTGTATTTGCGTTGCAAACATAGAGAGGGCATGTGTTCATTGTACCTCTGTTGTATTAGATATTTTCATGAGATAATTTGGCAAGCACAGAGAGGAGGCCTTTAGAGTTGGGTTTTTTAAGGATAACAAACTGTAATTGTAACCCTGGTCTCAATACATCTGTTTCTATAATTAATGTGAAAAACAACACAATAGAAATTCTTGGTAGTAATTAGGAAGAAAAAAGTCATATTACAGCATAACATTGATTTAAGCCAATTTTCTGTATATACAATACTGTTCTCCATGGCATGAAATGATAAGATTTATATGGCTTTTTTTTCTAAAAGAATCTTACCTAAAATATATATCTTTTTATTTAGTTTGTTGAAGAGAAGGTAGAACTGATCAGTAAGAAAGTAAGAGAAGTATCTGGTCTGCTGAAATTCAGTGGATGGCCCTTTCTGGAGATAAACAGTTGCTCGGGGACTCTGGCAGTGGCTCTTCAAGAGAAAATGCAGGAGCACTCACTGAGCCAAGCGTCCTCATGTTTAGGGGAATCGAGAGACAGAGATGTCAGCTTAATGATCGTTCAGCCAACAGTTATCTAATGTGTATGGGGGCCTTAACGGGAATCTGTCAGCAGGTTTTTGCTATGTAAGCTGAAGCCAACATGGTGCAAGGGTTAGCACAAAAGGTTCAGGCATGCCTGTTTCGTCACAGTCAGATATTTTGTTTAGTGGGAAGGGGAGGTAATTTTGGGAATAAATGTCGACATCTGCTGTTGTCTGAGGGCTCTCGCCAATGTCCTACTGCACTTATTTTCATATTCATAAAAGTGCCGTCGGCATCTGGGAAGGACTCCCTTTGCCTTTGTATTAAACAACTTGCGTAATTCCTCTCTAACTTTAAGGAGCTCACACCCTACCTCCGTCTCTGATGTACAGTGCTGGCCAAAAGTATTGGCACCCCTGCAATTCTGTCAGATAATACTCAGTTTCTTCTTGAAAATGATTGCAATCACAAATTCTTTGGTATTATTATCTTCATTTATTTTGCTTGCAATGAAAAAACACAAAAGAGAATGAAACAAAAATCAAATCATTGATCATTTCACACAAAACTCAAAAAATGGGCCAGACAAAAGTATTGGCACCCTTAGCCTAATACTTGGTTGCACAACCTTTAGCCAAAATAACTGCGAACAACCGCTTCCGGTAACCATCAATGAGTTTCTTACAATGCTCTGCTGGAATTTTAGACCATTCTTCTTTGGCAAACTGCTCCAGGTCCCTGAGATTTGAAGGGTGCCTTCTCCATTTTGAGATCTCTCCACAGGTGTTCTATGGGATTCAGGTCTGGACTCATTGCTGGCCACTTTAGTAGTCTCCAGTGCTTTCTCTCAAACCATTTTCTAGTGCTTTTTCAAGTGTGTTTTGGGTCATTGTCCTGCTGGAAGACCCATGACCTCTGAGGGAGACCCAGCTTTCTCACACTGGGCCCTACATTATGCTGCAAAATTTGTTGGTAGTCTTCAGACTTCATAATGCCATGCACATGGTCAAGCAGTCCAGTGCCAGAGGCAGCAAAGCAACCCCAAAACATCAGGGAACCTCCGCCATGTTTGACTGTAGGGACCATGTTCTTTTCTTTGAATGCCTCTTTTTTTTCCTGTAAACTCTATGTTGATGGCTTTTCCCAAAAAGCTCTACTTTTGTGTCATCTGACCAGAGAACATTCTTCCAAAACGTTTTAGGCTTTCTCAGGTAAGTTTTGGCAAACTCCAGCCTGGCTTTTTTATGTCTCGGGGTAAGAAGTGGGGTCTATCTGGGTATCCTACCATACAGTCCCTTTTCATTCAGATGCCGACGGATAGTACGGGTTGACACTGTTGTACCCTCGGACTGCAGGGCAGCTTGAACTTGTTTAGATGTTAGTCGAGGTTCTTTATCCACCATCCGCACAATCTTGCGTTGAAATCTCTCGTCAATTTTTCTATTCCTTCCACATCTAGGGAGGTTAGCCACAGTGCCATGGGCTTTAAACTTCTTGATAACACTGCGCACCGTAGACACAGGAACGTTCAGGTCTTTGGAGATGGACTTGTAGCCTTGATATTGCTCATGCTTCCTCACAATTTGGATTCTCAAGTCCTCAGACAGTTCTTTGGTCTTCTTTCTTTTCTCCATGCTCAATGTGGTACACACAAGGACACAGGACCAAAGGTGAGTCAACTTTAATCCATGTCAACTGGGTGCAAGTGTGATTTAGTTATTGCCAACACCTGTAGGTGCCACAGGTAAGTTACAGGTGCTGTTAATTACACAAATTAGAGAAGCATCACATGATTTTTCAAACAGTGCCAATACTTTTGTCCACCCCCTTTTTTATGTTTAGTGTGGAATTATATCCAATTTGGCTTTATGACAATTTTTTTTATTATTTTTCATTGAAGACAAATTAAATGAAGATAATAATACCAAAGAATTTGTGATTGCAATCATTTTCAGGAAGAAACTGAGTATTCTTTGACAGAATTGCAGGGGTGCCAATACTTTTGGCCAGCACTGTACGTTTATGTCGTGTCTCTAATTCTTTTAGTTGTGTTAATAGCGTGGAAATCTCTACCTCCCGCTCAATCTTCAACCGCGCTCCCTGTTGGATAAGTACTCCCCTAATGACACATTTATGAGCCTCCCAAATTGAAGTTGGGTATATTTCTCTGGGCTTATTGTTGAAGTATTCTGTCAGTGCATTATTTAGCACCTGGAGGACCTCATGATTGTCCAACAAGGAAGTATTCAGCTTCCACTACCATTGATGTGGAATAGGGGAGTAAAGCGAAATTGTCATTGTGCAGAGTGCATGGTCAGAGAAGGAGATTGTCTCTATTTCAGCCTGTATGAAGTGAAAGCCGCACACCAAATTCAGAGTAATATGAACAAGCATAACTGCCTGATGATACATAAAGAATGAAAAATACAACTAGCCATATGAAAAATGGAAAAACATTTTTTTGGTGATATTGCATAACTGCTGAGGATTATTTTGAAAAAAAGAGATATTTAGCTAATGTATTGATCAATTCATTACTGCCCCATAACCACTTCACGGTAATCTCTTATTTATGGGGTCCCTAACAAAATGTTACCTCTATATGCGGTTAAAACCTGCTTGTGTGCATGGGTACCTAGCCAAATGTTACCTCTATTTCAGCCTGTGTGATGCGTTCTTTACAAAACAATAGTCGAGTCTGGAGTAAGTTCTATGTGGAGCAGAATAGAATGAATAATCTTTGTCGGTGGGATGTAGAAATCTCCATGCATCTATTAGATGTATTCGTGTAGCATACTTCTGACTTTGTGTAGATCAGACAGTGAATGTATGGAAACACCAGAAGAGGTGTCCTGTGCTGGGTTCATGGCCAAATTAAAGTCTCCCCGAGAATAAGTGTTCCCTCCACAAAGTCCTCCATGATTTCTAAGAAGCCAGCTAATGCCGTAATTTAGCCCACATTGGGTAGGTAAGCTGAGGCCAGAGTATAGATATGGGAGGCAATCTTACCCTTAAGCAGTAGCAAGTGACCTGAATCATCACTCCGAGAGTCCATGAAGTCCCACGGGACAGATCTGGAGATGAGAACACTTGCTCCACGAGACTTCGGGTCAGGGGAAAGACTATAGTATACCTCCGGGAACCACCGACTAGACAGCTTGTACGACTTATGTACACACATGTGCGTCTTCTGTAAAAAAGCAATTTGGATATTAGACCTTCTCAACATATTTGTCATAATGGATCTCTTGCCTGGGCTTTGTAGGCCCTTAACATTGATGGTCCCACATTTCACTTTTGTAAGCATTGGCTTATGCATATTGAAAGGTCAGATCAGTCTGGTCAAGGCTCCTTTTGCATGAATTACTACATCAATGCAACGTGGCATAGAGGCGATCAGCCTGTGGCACTGCTGAGGTGTTATGGAAGCCCAGGTTGCTGTGATAGCAGTCATCAGTTCTTCTGCATTGTTGTACCATGTGTCTCATCTTCCTCTCGACAATACCTCATAGATTCTCTATGGGGTTTTAGTCAGGCGAGTTTGCTGGCCAGTCAAGCACAGTGGGACTGTGGTTATTAAACAAGGCATTGGTCCCAGGAGTGGGATTCAGCCGGTTCTGTCCCCGAACAAGCAAACGGATTCGGCAATCCGGTTCTCTGTATTCACTTGTGTTAGTGTCTTTAAGACACTTCCTCCAAACTCTGGGACCGGTTGCTTCTGCACCTCTTTCTACCACACTTTTTCCTTTCACTCAACTTTCTATTAATATGCTTGGATACAGCACTCTGTGAACAGCCAGCTTCTTTAGCAATGACCTTTTGTGGCTTATCCTCCTTGTGGAGTGTGTCAATGACTGCCTTCTGGACATCTATCAAGTCAGCAGTATTCCCCATGATTGTGTAGCCTACTGAACCAGACTAAAGGACCATTTTAAATCCTTAGGAAGTTTTTTTTAGATGTTTTGTGGTAATTATTCTAATTTACTGAGATAATGACTTTTGGGTTTTCATTGGCTGTAAGCCATAATCCTCACATTAACAGAAATAAACACTTGAAATAGATCCCTCTGTAATGACTCTATATAATGTGTTTTACTTTTTGTGTTGAATTACTGAAATAAATTAACTTTTTGATTATATAATTTATTGAGATGCACTTGTACATACAGTATTCTAGAATGCTGTATATAAGAGCTCACTGGTGATGACTGTAGCTTATATGGGAAATCCTGGTGACAGGTTCCCTTTAAAATAAAAGGACAGTAAGCAGGATCCATGGACATTCCACAGGATGAAAATGGGGGTTGCGCAGTTCATTTTGCTTACGTTATGTGTCATTATAAAGGAAATGTGTTCAGATCATTCCGGACCTCCGTCAAAGACTAAAGCCCACAAAATAACTTAAATCCCATCAACCTGTAATGCTGTTTTCATAAGACTGCACAGTGTTGGGAACCATCCTTAGTAAGATGGAAGTACTTAGTCATAACATGTATTGCTCCATATTGCTACCAATTTTTATTTTGATGGTTGGGTGTATACTGTACATTCAGAAAACTTTTATGCACTGTCCAAGAATCCCTTATATCCCTTCCATGAGTCAAAAAGTCTGGCCATTGGGTTATGCAAACAATAATATGGAGCATTAATTGGCATTTATTTACTTTTTTACATTCTGTTTAGAGATGTTCTAGCCCGGGAGGAATTTTCCTTCGATGTTTTCACCAAGGATACAGACAGTTTGTGTTCTGTAGGTTCAGATCTTGTACTGCTTACATTGCATGAGTAACATCATCCAAAACTGAGAGCGTATAACATTGATCAGGTCATATAAGAAAGCCTAAATGGACATGACCAAAGATTGGATTTTGAGTGTTAATTGACGTGACCAAGAATTAGATTTTATGTTTGCTACGTTCATGAAGGTTTATGTTTGCTTCCACTGTGAAGGTTTACATGTGTGTAAAATGTTTGTTTTTAAACCAAACTTTCAAGAACGCCAATCTTTTTTTTCTGTTAATCCTGTTTATGTTACAAAGGTTAAAAAGTTAAAAGCATCCACAAAAACAAAAGTGCAAATAAAAGTAACAATCCAAATAGCTTAAGTGAAATCCTATGCAAGCCATCAAACACTGATTAGACTGTGCAGACAAATGACGGAGTTTAAAAAAGATTGACTATTCCGTGACATTTAAATGGCTTAGACATCAGAAAGAAATCAATGTCTTCTTTTTTTCCCTCAGTGCAAACATGTTTTCATGTTGCTTTTCAAGTATCATTTTCTGTGTGATGCTAAAGGTCAACTACAAAACATTCGGAACTCACAAACATTGGTATACCACTAATGGTGGCAGGCCACGCGATCGTTATGGGGCCTGTGAATCAGGAGGGCTCGGTGCAAGCGCCCCCTGCCCAATATTGCACTTTCAGCTGTATGAGCATCATGGATACTGATACATTTGAATGCAATGATGAAAAAGAGAACACTCCACTCTCACCTCCATTATTGTCCCTCGGCTTCTGAGATCTGACATTTCAGAGGGCCCCCTGCTCCAAGATGTGCAGAGCTGCAGAATGCTCCCCATAGAGATCGGGGCAGCGGGGGACTGAGGAGAAGTGAATATTTATTCTTTTTTTTAAATCAGTGAGTACACTGGTGGCCAAGGGGCATAATACTATATGGATGACTATGGTATGTGCATTATACTATATAATGGACTATGGGGGTGTATGATACTATTTTGAGGACTATGGGGGTCTATTATAATATATGGAGGACTATGGGGTGCATTATAATATATGGAGGATTCTATTCTATCCTATTCTATATGTGAGTTATAATTTATGGAGAACTATTGGGTGTATTATAATATATGGTTGACTAATGGGGGTGTTTTATAGTATATGGAGAACTATGGGGTTGCATTGTAATATGTGGAGGGCTGTGAGGGTGTATTATAATATATGGAAGACTATGGGGTGCATTATGCTATATCGAGGACTATGGGAGGTGCATTAAAATATATGGAGGACTATTGAGAGTTCATTATACTATATGGAGGACTATAGCTGGGCATTATAATATATGGCAGATTATAGGGTGCACTATATTATATAGAGGACTATGGGGTGTGAATTATAATATATTGATGACTATGGGGAGTGCATAATAATACTATATGGAAGGAAATTTGGGGCACATCAAATCATGGAGGACTATATGGAACCCATTATACTACAGTTAGGTCCAGAAATATTTGGACAGTGACACAATTTTCGCGAGTTGGGCTCTGCATGCCACCACATTGGATTTGAAATGAAACCTCTACAACAGAATTCAAGTGCAGATTGTAACGTTTAATTTGAAGGTTTGAACAAAAATATCTGATAGAAATTGTAGGAATTGTACACATTTCTTTACAAACACTCCACATTTTAGGAGGTCAAAAGTAATTGGACAAATAAACCAAACCCAAACAAAATATTTTTATTTTCAATATTTTGTTGCGAATCCTTTGGAGGCAATCACTGCCTTAAGTCTGGAACCCATGGACATCACCAAACGCTGGGTTTCCTCCTTCTTAATGCTTTGCCAGGCCTTTACAGCCGCAGCCTTCAGGTCTTGCTTGTTTGTGGGTCTTTCCGTCTTAAGTCTGGATTTGAGCAAGTGAAATGCATGCTCAATTGGGTTAAGATCTGGTGATTGACTTGGCCATTGCAGAATGTTCCACTTTTTTGCACTCATGAACTCCTGGGTAGCTTTGGCTGTTGACTTAGAGACAGATACACCTACTTCACTGAGAGTGTTCTGGACTTCAGTTGATGTTGTGAACGGGTTCTTCTTCACCAAAGAAAGTATGCGGCGATCATCCACCACTGTTGTCATCCGTGGACGCCCAGGCCTTTTTGAGTTCCCAAGCTCACCAGTCAATTCCTTTTTTCTCAGAATGTACCCGACTGTTGATTTTGCTACTCCAAGCATGTCTGCTATCTCTCTGATGGATTTTTTCTTTTTTTTTCAGCCTCAGGATGTTCTGCTTCACCTCAATTGAGAGTTCCTTAGATCGCATGTTGTCTGGTCACAGCAACAGCTTCCAAATGCAAAATCACACACCTGTAATCAACCCCAGACCTTTTAACTACTTCATTGATTACAGGTTAACGAGGGAGACACCTTCAGAGTTAATTGCAGCCCTTAGAGTCCCTTGTCCAATTGCTTTTGGTCCCTTGAAAAAGAGAAGGCTATGCATTACAGAGCTATGATTCCTAAACCCTTTCTCCGATTTGGATGTGAAAACTCTCATATTGCAGCTGGGAGTGTGCACTTTCAGCCCATATTATATATATAATTGTATTTCTGAACATGTTTTTGTAAACAGCTAAAATAACAAAACTTGTGTCACTGTCCAAATATTTCTGGCCCTGACTGTATATGGAGGACTATCAGGGGTGCAATATATTATATGGAAGACTATGTGGGGCCAATTAAGCTAATTGAAAGGCTATGTGTGTATCATTATAATATTTGGAGGGCTATGTGGAGGTCATTCTACTATTTGTGAGGTGCCATTTTAATATTTAGAGGGTTAAGAGGGAGACTTTACTGTATATTTGATGGAGGGCTATTTGAGGGTCAATATACTGTATGCAAACAATTATACATTATAAAGGTTTATGTGGGGTCCATCATGCTATGTGGAGGGTCATTATACTATTTGGCGAGCAAGTAGGGGCCATTATACAGTGTGAAGAAGTGTGGGGGCCATTATACTGTATGTAGACCCACTATAGTGCATGGAAGGCTATGTGGGTGACCTAGTTGATGATCTTACTGTGTTGGGGGTTACCATACTTTCCCAGTGTAGTTGAGAGTAGGTATAGAAGGGTCATCATACTGTGTATATGGAATGTACTGTAGAGGAATACACTGTGGGAATATCATACAGTGTTTTGGGGGAACTTTTGTTGACATCCTACTTTATGGCTGCAATGAAAGGGAAATGTAGGGGTTTCATAGGAGGAAATTTACTTTGTAATGGCTGTAAAGTTGTCAGTTATGTTCTTATGTGACCCAGCCAATATTAATTAATTATTTTATTTTTTATGGGGCCCAATTAGAACTTCTGCTATGGGGCCCCATGGTTTCTACGTATGCCGCTGCTCACAAATAATCGAAAAAAGTTAAATGAATGGTGTCATCAGAGTTTTCTAAGCTTTGCTCCCCTGTAGCCCAGGAATGCCCAGCTTGTGGTCTATGATCTATTTATATTTCCCTGTAACATTTTTCTATAGTCATTTCTAACATATTTTGCACATGGAACATAAGGTGTTCCTAATCTAAAAACAGTGAGAGAACATTGAGAAACAATTTATTTATTGAGCATAAATCGTATAGTTCAAATGCACCATTTTACTATGTCTACCTAATATACTTGTTTATGTAGTCCACTAACTCCTAGTATATCATCTCTGGTATAAAAAAAAAAATCCAATGTAATTTACTTTTTTAGCCCAACCCCCATGTACTGCAGACCATTGTTTCTATTTATTTCATCAATAAGGATTCTCTGATATTATTTTATTGATTTCATTATGTACGCACCTCGAATGCTCTGTAGGCAAGTTCTCACCATGCTTCCCTGTTTTCTATTGCTTTTTTCAGCTGATTGATGTTCATTCCTATGTCATTCTTGAGGAAATCCAGCCAACAGGCCTTTAGCCTCCCTGATTTCTTTTTACCACAGACCATTCTGAGCAACATCTCCTTTTATTATAAATTTACCTTCATATGTTCAAAATAGTTCAGTTTCTGTCTTAGTGATCAAGAACATCTTTGTAGATGAGCACAGGTGTTCATGGATTTCATAGAAGTCTTCTTCAGCACCGACTGAAAGGCATCAATTTTTCTTCTGTGTGCTTATCACGAGATATAAGTAAAATATATCTTTGTACCGTGTTAGCCAGTAGAGATAAAAAAATTGTTTAAAAGAACAGAGAGTCCTCAGTGGTTGATACCTTTTAATGGCTAACTGAAAAGATGGTAATAATTGCAAGCTTTCGAGACTACTCAGGTCTCTTCATCAGGCATGGTATAACACAAAATCTGAAGAGTCACGTATTTATACACAACAGGACTTAGAATAGTGCAGTAAAAAAAAAAAAAAAAAAAAAGAACAAGTTATATGAAACAGAACTATCTCTATGGCAGGGGGACAAGCTGTTCTAGCCATAAATACTGCTGCAGTTCAGTGTGAAAGTTTTATTGTCCTTTGATAAGGGTCTGGTCCAGGGCTGTGACACGCTCGGATGGTCAGAGGAGCACATCTTTTAACTGATGTAAAAAGACATATGAAACAGAACTATCTCTATGGCAGGGGGACAAGCTGTTCTAGCCATAAATACTGCTGCAGTTCAGTGTGAAAGTTTTATTGTCCTTTGTCTTTTTACATCAGTTAAAAGATGTGCTCCTCTGACCATCCGAGCGTGTCACAGCCCTGGACCAGACCCTTATCAAAGGACAATAAAACTTTCACACTGAACTGCAGCAGTATTTATGGCTAGAACAGCTTGTCCCCCTGCCATAGAGATAGTTCTGTTTCATATAACTTGTTCTTTTTTTTTTTTTTTTTTTTTTTTTTTTTTTTTACTGCACTATTCTAAGTCCTGTTGTGTATAAATACGTGACTCTTCAGATTTTGTGTTATACCATGCCTGATGAAGAGACCTGAGTAGTCTCGAAAGCTTGCAATTATTACCATCTTTTCAGTTAGCCATTAAAAGGTATCAACCACTGAGGACTCTCTGTTCTTTTAAACAATTTTTTTATCACGAGATATGAAATGATAAAACAGGGGCTCCTAAGTTGGCCTTCAGACTTGAGACCTTGCACTGTTTCTTCTCTTAGAGGTATGCTCGATGGTAGGGAGGTCTAAGCCCCCAGCGTGACCCTGACTCATGTTCGAGTCTGATCTTACTGCCACTTTCCCCCACCCTTGGGGCGGGCTGGAAACACAATAACAAAACCCCACAGAATTGACACGGGCAAGGGAGAATAAAAACTTGTACACACTGCACTCAAACACAAATGAGAGACTATACGTGTACAGGGGAATAAAGAAAAAAAGGAAGAAAGTAAATTCGCTACAGGGAAACATCTATATCACTCAAAATAGCAACTACAGATCACCAAAGACTGGATCACCCCTAAGACTAGAATTACTGGAGCTATGCTGAAGCTATTATTGTCTCAAAAGCACAGGCTCCAATATAAATAGTAAAGAGACAGCTTTGGGTGGTAATTAGTAACCTGCTGCTAGGAGCCACTTACAAATCAACAACAATTAACTCCTGCAGAGCTTGGAGGTCAATGGAACAAGGAATGACCCAATGTCTGACTCAGGCTGAGCAACTAGGAGACCTCAGGTTGCCTGTCAGATGCTATAATGTGAACAGAGTCCGACAGTGTAACAGCACTCCGCGAGTGTGGAACCGAACCCAACACTGCTTTCATGATTGTCCACGACTCTCAGCAATATATCGGGAAATTGTGAACAATATTGGACTGTTAATCAACGCTGGATCTCTATCCACCTTTGTGATTAATGAAGACCCCAACGAAACAAGCTTTATTTGGACCTCTTCATTGGTGGTAGTCATGATTTTGGTCTTCTTGATGTTCAGGTAAAGTTTCATCTTCTCACTTTCCACTTTCAACTTCAGAATCAGCTTCTGTAGGTCCTTTTCACTCTCTGCCAATAGGGTTGTATCACCTGCATAGCTCAGATTGCTGATAGTTCTGTTGCATTTGCAAATATGCAGAAGAGCCATTGAAGCTTAGTACACCTAAAACAGCTGTATTCAACTTAAAATAAATGTCTCTGTAATTATTATATCTTGTCTGTGTTACAAACAGCAATTCTGCATGCATTGTAGGTCACCTGGAGCAGAAAAAAATAATCTTCATGTGTCTGTCCATTCTTCTAGTATAAGGAATCATTCCATCTGTGGGTATGTGGTTCAATCAAGCATTTACATTCCTTTTGTTTATAAAGGCCTTGAGATGTTACAAATGCATAAGTAAGGAGTTATTTTCATTCCATCCCTTATGTTCAAAAACTCGCTAAAAATTGCAATGGATTAAAAATCTACCCAGTCATAAAGTTAGGACCAGGTTTCCCCATCCATTAGTGTTTATTTAATGGGAAATTATTGTCAGAAAATTACCTATTGTGTCAAATGTATCTTTTCTATTTTTTTTTGGAAATGTTCTTTTTATGTATCACAATATTAAAAATTGAATATATAAAAAATTGAAATCTTGCAACTCTCATACTGACTACAAGCATCTTATTTAGACTTTAATTTATTGCTGTTTTAGGAAACAATACATGTACATAGCCACAATGGAATAACTCTAACTTGATCTTTTGTATTGAAGCATCTAATGAGCATGTATAAGGATAATTGTGAAGGGAGGGGGAACAGGGTCAGCTGTGAAATCACCTATTATGACTGGTATATCCTCTGCTATCAGCCATGTAGAGAGTTGTTCTTAGTCATTGTAACCCTGCCTCTGATGATATGGAAGTTCCTGTAACGTCTTCCTGAAAGGACAGAATTATAAGTTTAAAATTACAAGACTGCTAATTTTTATTTTTTTTTATAAAGATTCTACTAGCCACTGATTGTTACTCAATCGAGCATCAGAGTTTAATCATGTTCCCCATTGACTTCTATTATACTCAGTACTCGATACACGCTTGAGAACCCTTAAACTCAATCCAGTAACAAGCAGTGGCAAGCACGCTCGCTCAACATTAATAGATAGTTGTAATTTTAAGGGAACCTGTCAGGACCACTCACACAGGTTTATAGAACTATGGAGGTATCTGGCTGAAGTACTGAAAGTGCGGGACCCGGGACAAAATGAACGTTATTTCTCCTGGTAATTGCTGGCTTTCAGTCATGCAGGTATGCACAGAGCAATTACAGTCATCACTCACAGCCCTGAGAGCAGTAGCTGTAAGCTCCCACAGCAATGACTGACATCTGGCTCAGTTTTGATGCACCGCTGAGCCAACTGCCAATCAGTGTCAGGGTGTACTTTAAACCTACTGCTACCACTCCGGGGACTGGTGACTGAAGTTTCTCCACTATGACTTCATGTCTAAAATTCGGCGGCTCCCTGGAAAAATAAAGTTAATTTTTTCCCTGGTTATCATAGGAAGGAGGAGGTAATGGGGAATATGTTGGGAAGGAATGGAGTAACGGGGATAAGGGCTCCTGGACTAACTTTCAGGCTAGGGCCCTAGCTATATTAGATATAATAGAATGCAGGAATTCATAGTATATAACAAATATTAATAAATGACCGAAGTCACCATAACAGCATTACTAAAGAAAATTTGACTCAGTCTATAATTTGTATAGGATATCAATAAAGGCATCAATGCACATAATTGTTGAAAAAGTATGACAAATTATTTATTAAGCGTGACACATGAAGGACATGCACAGACATTAGTGATTTAAAAACAACACAGCAACAAATGGAGTGATGTGACAATGGATGGGGCTTGTTACATATTGCATATTGCACATGAGAGCTCTATAAGAAAAAGTACTGTGATATCAGCAATGAAGGATAAATAGAAACCTGTATACTGGTCTATAAGGGGTTAAATAACCTCTGACCACAATGGATTGCAAATATATGACACATAAAGCTGGGTTCACACACTGCAACATCGCAAAGGACATCGCTGCAACGTCACCGGTTTTGTGACGTAACAGCGACCTCCCTAAGTCTCTGCTAAGTCTCTGGTGAGCTGTCAAACAGGCAAACCTGGCCAACAACTCAACAGCGATCCGGACCTGCAGAGCGACCTAGCTGGTTGTTGGGGGCGTTGATAAGCAGCCTTTTGAAAGGGAAGTTGCTAACAAAGTCTCTGCAAAGTCTTTCACACACTGAAACTTTGTAGAGATGCTTGCTGCACAGCTGGAAACAAAGGACCTAGGAATGGTCCTGAACGATTTGTAACGATTACAACTTCACAGCAGGGGCCGGGTCGCTGATAGGTTTCACACACTGCAACATCGCAAACAACATCGCTATTGTGTCACAAAACCGGTGACCTTACAGCTATGTCATTTGAGATGTTGCAGTGTGTAAACCCAGCTTAAGAAAGCATCAGGGACTGGTCAATTAATAGTTAATGATAACAGCTATCAAGCAGATAATTATAATGCCAGTTTATATCACAAATCAACATTTGTAAAATAACATCACAGATGGAGTATAGCTGTAATTACAGTCATATAAAATACAGGAAGCCAGATAGTGTATCCAGTAAACAATAGCCAGGGCTACTATGAATGGTAGCCATAATTAAAGCAGTCCAACTGGCCCTGGCAGAATTGAAACTTAACAGGCTTAAGCTGATAAGGAGATAAAGAGCCAAGCTATAGTTTAGATAAAAGAAAAAGGTTTTGGTACCTTGTTAGCCAGTTGAAAAATGATTGATTGCTCTCAGTGAGAGAAACAAAAATAAAATTTTGTAGTTCTGATACCTTTTAATGGCTAACTAAGATAAAAATAAAATATGATGTTATAAAGCAAGCTTTCGAGACATCTCAGGTCTCTTCCTCAGGCATGGTATGACAAAATAGCTGAAGAAATACAAATATATACACAAAACAGGGCAGAGCGATGCATAGTAAAAAGACATTTAAATAAACAAACACTGAGCTTGGAAAGTGAGTCCTTAATTAGCTTTGATTAGTGGTGTGAGTTTTATTGTCCAAAATATCCATGTAGGATCAGAGGCCTGGTGCCCTTGTAGTCTCTGGAGCTGACCTCTCAGATTTTATAATGAGTCATAAATCCTTCTGAGAGATTGAGTCCTGTGTCCACAGAGTTAAACAGTGTGATGAATTTGTATTCCCAGACCCTGCGATGGCTCTGTGATCTGAAGTTGCCTTTTAATATGACAACTTTCATGTGGTATATGTTGTGTCCTGGAGCACAGAAATGTTTGGCCACAGGTAAATGGACTTTTTTGTCTGTAATTGTGTGCCTGTGAGATCTCATCCTTGCTCTCAGTCTCTGTCCTGTTTCTCCAACATAGAGGCCCCCAATAGGACATATAGTGCACAGGATTAAGTACACCACATTGGAAGAGGAGCATGTGAATGTCCCAGGAATCTTATAGTCCTTCTGTGTGCTAGGGATCTGTATCCGGTCTTTGGTCTCTACATGAGTGCAGGTTTTGCAGCTCTTTACATTGCAAGGATAAGTTCCTCTTGGTGTGTCTGAGGGCATAGAACTTCGGATCATGATGCTCCTTAAATTAGGAGGTTGCCTGTAGCACAGTAATGGAGGATCTTTGAATATTGTTTTTAACCGGTCATCCTTGTGTAGAATGTGGTGAAGTTTCTTGGCCGTACTTCTCAGCACCTCAAGCTGTGGGTTGTAGGTCACCACCAGAGGTACTCGACTATTTTCCTCTTTTTGTTTGTATTGAAGCAGTTCACTTCTAGGGGTCCTTGTGGCTCTAATGATCTGATCATCAATGGAGGTGGGGTGGTAGCCTTGGTTTAAAAATGTCTTTTTAAGATGGGTGTGAGGCAAATCCCGGGATATGAAGATGAATTATGACTCCAGTCATAATCCCTCATCACTCCCTGGCAGTGCCCCCTCCCTTCTTGTTCTCAGTGTTCCACTTACACCTCCATGGCCATGTCCTGTGATATGGAGATGAGGTGGTGTGGGAACAATGGACACAGGATGACTCCCTGCCGTCACCCTATAACAAGAGTTGTATCTCATTAGCAAGGCTATGGAAATAGCCAGACAGAACGACTCCAGTAAAAAATGGTTCATATCTCGCAAGCCATATTTCCGATAAATATGGCAACCATAAAAATGGTGTCTCCGCATGCAGACGATGCCGGCACACCCTTTTTATGGGAGCAGGACATCGGGAAATGCCCCAGGCGTGATATCAGCCAATGGGGAACTGGCAGGCAGGTCATGAGTCCCCTCGTTCTGTAGCTAAATTCATAACTGTCACAATGAGAGCATTGGCGTCCGCCTACGACGCTCCCAGGCAAAGTTATGGCCATATTCCATGTTGGGATATTGTCCATAACTCAAGCCAGGGGTGGAGCAGTGCTCCCTGTGAGGTCACTAAGGTAGGAGGGGACCTGGATCTGCCCAGGTTGATAACCCTACTTCGGCCATTTTCCAGCGTTCTTTCGCTGGGGGCACGTGTAGGAAACATCTGTGGGAAGGATCCTAGAAACCTGGTCTACAGCGCCCCCCTGTGGCCAGACGCAACAAGGTAACTGCTGGAACTGTGTATGCCTGTTTGTAACCCATGCTTTGATTGTAACTGTACTCTGACATATGTATATTCTGTAGATTCCCTATTGTATATATTGTAGTTCTAGTGTGCTTTAGGCTGATTAAATTATATAATTAATCTTGGGCTGTTCTGTTATCTCGATCTTGAATCCCACGTCTGTGTGTTCGGCTAATAGTTACCGTGAAGCGGTTGGTGGCAGCGAGTTTGTGCCAAGGATTATTGTGGGGAGGCCAGTGAGATTCGGGGAGATTTTATATATTCCGCCCGCGGAGGTCGGGGGAATATATACCCTACTCTCACCGGGGACCCTTCAATAATCGGCATAAGTAGTATAGCGGCCTCCTTGCTTATTGTCGGGCAATTCCATAATTGGCCTGACTATAAGAGGGGCGCTAGAGAGCGCGTCACGTGCTCTGTCTGTCGGTCGGGAGGTATAAGGGAGGGGTGACCCCCACTTGTTACCCCCCCGATTGTGACGTACTGGTAGCCAGCGCGGGGGATTTCTGAGTGACCCCCCCGGTGGTTCGTGACATATTGGTGGCAGCGGTGGGATCGAGATAATAGTGTGTGTGAGTGTGAGACCCATACTCCCAGACACTAAAGACTGCCTGCAGCAGCTGTGGCTGCTGGGGTCTTCAGACTAGCTCAACACTAGAGTGTCAGAGTGCAGATACTGTAAGGTGTGTGGAGGCATCAGGTGTCAGTTCTGCGTCAGTGACCAAAAGTCTGCAAGAATGGCTGATGGCACCAGGAGCAGAGCTATGCAACTGGCCAATGCTAAGGCAGGAGCCGAAGAGAGGGAGGACGGTGCTGTGGACAGCAATGAGGAGGTTGCCCACGAGTCCTCCAGGAGCTCGACGCCAGAAAACCGTTCTGCAGAGGACAGCGCACAAGCTGGCAATTATGGACAAGATGAGGAGCAGCTCACCCAAGGGTCCTCAACGAGCCAGATGCCAGCCCTCCGCTCTGCAAGGGACAGTGAATCACCAGGCTCCGCAGCGGGCCGCAGATCACCACGTGCCATTCCACCGAGCCTGGGAGGCTCGGATAGCCTTCTTCAAATGGCTATGGCCCTTCTCCAGGCTGGAGACCAGGAGGGCTACAAGGGACTCCTGGCAGAGCGCAGGGCAGAGCGGCAAGCAGCGCGTGAGGCTGAGGCTGCGGAGCGGCAGGCAGCGCGTGAAGAGCGCCAGGCAGAGCGTGACTACCAGCTGCAGCTAGCCCAGCTCCGGCCCTCATCAGCCACACGTGACCTTCAAGACACCAAACTTCCAAAGGTCCGTGTTGAGGACTTCCCAGTGCTGGAGAAGGATGGAGACTTGGACTCTTTCTTGACTGCTTTTGAACGGACTTGCTTGCAGCACCATCTGGACAAGGACCAGTGGGCCAAATACCTGACCCCCCGTTTAAGGGGTAAGGCCCTGGATGTCCTTGGGGACTTGCCTGCTGAGGCAGATCAGGGCTACGACACCATCAAGCGGGCCCTGATCCAACAGTACAACCTCACTCCAGAGTCCTACCGCAAGAAGTTCCGGAGCCTACAGAAGGGACCAAAGGACTCCTGGGCTGACCACCGGCGGGCACTTGCCCGAGCTGCCGACCACTGGACCCAAGGCCTGCAGCTTTCCACCGGACCGGAGATCCTGGACTTGTTCATCACGGAGCAACTCTTGTGGAACTGCCCTGAGGATCTCCGCCAGTTCATCCGAGACCAGAAGCCAAAGGGGTCCACGGCTACAGCTGCCCTTGCCGATGACTACACCAACAACCGGGCCCCTGAGGCCAGGAGAGCGGCCACCAGCAGCACCTGGAGAGGGGGTAAGATGAATTCTGCGACTGCCCCACCTGCCCCTAGACTGCAGGGGGTGTCCCCCTCAACTCCCCTCTCCAGGCCCGTGGCGGAACCAAGACGGTGCCACCAGTGCAACCTACCTGGACACTTCAAGGCCATGTGCCCTCAGCGTCCCAAGGCCCCGGCTCCGTCCCCGTCCCAAGGGCCGCCCAAGGTGTATTGTGTGGGTGGGGGTGGTGGTAGGTCCCTGGACAGCTTCCAACCTGTCACCGTCGGCCGGTCTGTGACCATAGGACTGCGAGACAGCGCCTCGGAGGTGACTCTGGTGCGGCCTGAGATGGTGTCCCCCCAAGACTTGATCCCTGGAAAAACCCTCGCTGTCTCCGGGATTGGAGGCACTGACCCGGCGCTGCCTGTTGCTGACATTTATGTGGACTGGGGCGCAGGGCGGGGGGTGAGGGAGGTGGGGGTAACTGATCGGATCCCTGCAAACGTGCTACTTGGGACAGATTTGGGGCAGATAACCTCCCAGTTTGGGCCCCCCCCAAGGGCTGAACCTTCAGCCCGTACTGACATGACTCCTAACAATGTTAATGTGTTATCTATGAATGATGTAAGGGAGGAGGGAGTGAACTCTGATATTTCTGCTTGCATAGACACCATAGACACACACTCAGCTGCAGCTGTGACAGGGGAGGGGGTCAGAGAAAGGTGTGACAATGCCTCTACAAGTAACCAGCCTGTGAGCTGGGATCTGTTGCCCTCTGCAGGGATAAGCAGAGAGCAGGGTGCTGCAGGGGGAGGACCAGTGTGTGGGGTGGGGGCTACCACAGCAAATGTGGGGTCCCCAGAGATTTCACAGCGGGGTTCTGTTGCTGCAGGAGGGGAACAGGCAGGTGAGATTGGGGCCGGTCCAGGAGCGGAAGTGCTCCCAGGTAAGATCTCGGTGCATGGTTCCCCCACAACCGGGGTGTCAGGAAGCCAGGTAGGTCTGCCTGAACCGGCGACTTGGTCAGGAACGGAGGAGGAGCAGGCACGACCCACGGTCGCAGCGGCTGTGGCCGCTGTCACCCGCAGTGGGAGTGCTGGAAGCCAAGGGGCCTCCCGGAGGTCCGATAGCTCTTCCCCTTCTGACCAAGTGGCAGCCGAGTCAGGTGGAGGCCAGGACACAGGTCCCGGGGTACTGACTGAAGATGTGACAGTCTCGTCGATTCTGGCCACATCTAGTCAGGGGTTTCAGGCAGCGTTAGAAGCTGACGACAGCCTGAAAGCTCTTAAGGAGCAGGCGGCACAGCCTCCCTCGGACTCGGACCCGGAGCGAGTGGTCTGGGACCAAGGACGGCTGTACCGGGCCACGGTCCAGCAGGGTTCACCGGAGGCGTGGCCCAGGGACCGACAGTTGGTGGTACCCTATCCGTTCCGGACGGAGTTGTTGCGGATCGCACATGAGATTCCGATGGCCGGACACCTAGGGATCGCTAAGACCAAGGCCAGGTTAAACCAGCATTTCTACTGGCCAAAAATGGGGGCCGATGTGGCTGCCTACTGCCGTTCGTGTGAAACCTGTCAGAGAGTGGGGAAGGCGGGGCCACGCCCCAAAGCCCCACTGGTATCTCTGCCAATCATCGATGAGCCTTTCAGGAGGGTGGCTGTGGATCTGGTCGGCCCGCTGGCCATCCCCAGCAGCTCCGGGAAACGCTTCATACTGACGGTAGTGGACTATGCCACCCGGTACCCAGAAGCAGTGGCCTTGTCGTCCATTCGGGCTGACAAGGTGGCCACCGCATTGCTGGAGATTTTCTCCCGAGTGGGTTTTCCCCAGGAAATGCTCACTGACCGGGGGACCCAATTCATGTCCCAGCTGATGGAGGCCCTCTGTAAGCAAGTCCAGGTGCGACATCTGGTGGCCAGCCCGTACCATCCACAGACTAATGGCCTGTGCGAGCGGTTCAATGGCACCTTAAAGCAGATGCTTAAGATGTTGGTCGACTCCCATGGGCGTGACTGGGAGCGGTATCTCCCACACCTGTTATTTGCTTACCGGGAGGTTCCACAGGCCTCAACAGGATTCTCACCGTTTGAGCTCCTGTACGGGCGACGTGTGCGGGGCCCCCTGGCTCTGGTGAAAGAGGCTTGGGAAGGGGATTTGGCCACCCCTGGAGTGTCGGTTATCGAGTATGTCATGCGCTTCCGGGACAAAATGCAGGCCTTGACGCAACTGGTACACGACAATATGGCTCAAGCCCAGGCCGATCAGAAGCGTTGGTACGACCAGAACGCTTGTGAGAGGACCTACCAAGTGGGTCAAAAGGTGTGGGTACTGGTCCCCGTACCACAGGACAAGCTTCAGGCAGCCTGGGAAGGCCCATACCTCGTGTACCAGCAGCTCAACCCTGTGACGTACCTGGTCACCCTGGACCCTGCCCGTGGAAGGCGGAAGCCCTTCCATGTGAACATGATGAAGGCACATCATGAGCGGGAGGCATGTGCGCTCCCCGTGTGCAACCTGCCCGAGGAGGGAGAAGCGGAAACCCTCTTGGATATGCTAGCCCAGGTTAGGGCAGGCGGATCCATTGAGGATGTGGAGGTTGGCCACCAGCTCTTGGAGGACCAACGGTCCCAGCTGTGGGCCACCCTACACCCCTTCCGGGGGTTGTTTACCAACCAGCCCGGAAGGACTGACTTGGCTGTCCATCACGTGGACACTGGGGATCATCCCCCGATCCGGCGTTCAGCATATCGGGTCTCCCTGGAGGTGCAGCAACACATGCGCCAGGAGATTGACGAGATGCTGAAGCTGGGGGTGATCCAGGCATCCAACAGCGCTTGGGCCTCGCCTGTAGTCCTCGTCCCTAAGAAGGACCGAACCACTCGGTTCTGCGTGGACTACAGGGGGCTCAATGCGGTCACGGTCGCCGATGCGTACCCAATGCCACGCATCGATGACCTGCTCGATCAGTTGGCCGGGGCTCAGTACCTGACCATCATGGATCTGAGCCGGGGATATTGGCAGATCCCCCTGACTCGCAAGGCCAGGGAACGCTCTGCCTTTATTACCCCATTTGGACTGTACGAGTCCACGGTGATGCCATTCGGGATGAGGAATGCCCCTGCCACTTTCCAGCGGATGGTCAACACCCTGCTCAAGGGACTTGAAGGGTACGCGGCCGCGTACCTGGATGACATTGCCGTCTTCAGTCCCACCTGGGAGGACCACCTAGAGCATCTAGCACAGGTGCTCAGGCGGATCCACCGGGCAGGTTTGACCATCAAGCCGGGAAAGTGTCAGCTGGCCATGAGCGAGGTCCAGTACCTCGGTCACCGGGTAGGTGGGAGAACACTGAAGCCCGAGCCTGAGAAAGTGGAAGCCATCGCATCCTGGCCCACCCCCAGGACCAAGAAGCAGGTGATGTCCTTCTTGGGGACCGCTGGGTACTATAGGAGGTTTGTTCCATGCTATAGTAGCCTGGCAAAGCCCTTGACGGACCTCACCAAGAAGAAGCTGCCCTCTGCAGTCGATTGGACAATGGACTGCGAGACAGCCTTCCGGGCCCTAAAGGACGCCCTGTCCAGCCCGCCCGTGCTACAGGCAGCCGACTTCACGCGGCCGTTTGTAGTACAGACCGACGCCAGTGACTTCGGCCTCGGTGCGGTGCTCAGCCAGGTGGACTCTGCGAGCCAAGAGCACCCAGTCTTGTACCTGAGCAGGAAGCTGTTACCAAGGGAAGTTGCCTATTCCACGATGGAGAAGGAGTGCCTGGCCATAGTGTGGGCCCTGCAGCGTCTGCAACCCTATCTATACGGGCGCCACTTCATCGTGGAGACGGACCACAATCCCCTCAGCTTGTTGCACACCGTCTCTGGGACGAATGGGCGATTGTTGCGATGGAGCCTTGCGCTCCAGCAATACAACTTCACCATTCGCCACAAAAGGGGCCGTGACCACGGTAACGCAGACGGGCTGTCCCGACAAGGAGAGGTCGCGGACGGGCGCACGGGGGAACACCGGAGTGTGCTGCCCCCTAGCGCCCTCAAAAGGGGGGAGGTGTGAGGCAAATCCCGGGATATGAAGATGAATTATGACTCCAGTCATAATCCCTCATCACTCCCTGGCAGTGCCCCCTCCCTTCTTGTTCTCAGTGTTCCACTTACACCTCCATGGCCATGTCCTGTGATATGGAGATGAGGTGGTGTGGGAACAATGGACACAGGATGACTCCCTGCCGTCACCCTATAACAAGAGTTGTATCTCATTAGCAAGGCTATGGAAATAGCCAGACAGAACGACTCCAGTAAAAAATGGTTCATATCTCGCAAGCCATATTTCCGATAAATATGGCAACCATAAAAATGGTGTCTCCGCATGCAGACGATGCCGGCACACCCTTTTTATGGGAGCAGGACATCGGGAAATGCCCCAGGCGTGATATCAGCCAATGGGGAACTGGCAGGCAGGTCATGAGTCCCCTCGTTCTGTAGCTAAATTCATAACTGTCACAATGAGAGCATTGGCGTCCGCCTACGACGCTCCCAGGCAAAGTTATGGCCATATTCCATGTTGGGATATTGTCCATAACTCAAGCCAGGGGTGGAGCAGTGCTCCCTGTGAGGTCACTAAGGTAGGAGGGGACCTGGATCTGCCCAGGTTGATAACCCTACTTCGGCCATTTTCCAGCGTTCTTTCGCTGGGGGCACGTGTAGGAAACATCTGTGGGAAGGATCCTAGAAACCTGGTCTACAGCGCCCCCCTGTGGCCAGACGCAACAAGGTAACTGCTGGAACTGTGTATGCCTGTTTGTAACCCATGCTTTGATTGTAACTGTACTCTGACATATGTATATTCTGTAGATTCCCTATTGTATATATTGTAGTTCTAGTGTGCTTTAGGCTGATTAAATTATATAATTAATCTTGGACTGTTCTGTTATCTCGATCTTGAATCCCACGTCTGTGTGTTCGGCTAATAGTTACCGTGAAGCGGTTGGTGGCAGCGAGTTTGTGCCAAGGATTATTGTGGGGAGGCCAGTGAGATTCGGGGAGATTTTATATATTCCGCCCGCGGAGGTCGGGGGAATATATACCCTACTCTCACCGGGGACCCTTCAATAATCGGCATAAGTAGTATAGCGGCCTCCTTGCTTATTGTCGGGCAATTCCATAATTGGCCTGACTATAAGAGGGGCGCTAGAGAGCGCGTCACGTGCTCTGTCTGTCGGTCGGGAGGTATAAGGGAGGGGTGACCCCCACTTGTTACCCCCCCGATTGTGACGTACTGGTAGCCAGCGCGGGGGATTTCTGAGTGACCCCCCCGGTGGTTCGTGACAATGGGTTAAGTGTTCATCCCTGTCTGCAGGGCTGGAACAGATACGATTATATCTGAGGGCCTGGCTGTAGACAATGGACTTTTTAATGTGTTTAGGATGGAAACTGTCCCATCTGAGGTATGTGGGACTGTCAATAGGCTTCCGATACACTGATGTCTGGATTGAGCCATTTTGAATTTTGATAGTGGTATCCAGGAAGTTGATTTCTGTTTTTGAGTGGTCCAATGTCAAGTTTATGGTTGGATGAAATGCATTGAATTTTTCATGAAATTTTAGAAGCTCTTGCTCAGATTCGGTCCAGATTATTAAGATGTCATCGATGAAACAGAAATAGGCCAATGGTTTGAGGTTGTAGGATGCTAAAAAGTCATTTTCCAGTTTAGCCATGAAAAGGTTGGCATACTGTGGTGCCATTTTGCTTCCCATAGCAGTTCCTGTGCGTTGTAGATATAGCTCCTCGCCAAAAGAGAAAAAGTTGTGTGTGAGGATGAATCTGGTGAGTCTTAATACAGACTCAGAAGGGATCCCATTAGCTTCAAGAAACATTTTGGAGGCGGTTAGTCCATCTTCATGTGGGATGTTAGAGTATAAGGATTCCACATTGATGGTGGCTAAGATGGTACTCTCGGATAGAGGACCTATTGTAGATAGTTTTTTTTAAAAGGTCAGTGGTGTCCTGTATATAGCTGGCGGTCTTCCTTACCAGTGGCTTAAGGACATTTTCTACCCACCCAGAGATTTTTTCAGTGAGCGTTCCCACCCCTGAGATGATCGGCCTCCCTGGGTTACCTGGTTTATGAATCTTGGGTAGCATATAGAAAACTCCCATCCTTGGATTCTCAGGTATTAGGTCCAGAAGGTTTGTGGAATCTGTACCCAGACATATGATGACTTTTTTCAACTCCCTTGTATATTTTGGGGTTGGATCATCATCCAGTCTGGTGTAGTACTGTATATCCATACGTTGTCTGTTTGCTTCTTTAATGTAGTCCGTTGTATTCAGGAGAACTATGGCGCCCCCTTTATCTGCTGGCTTAATAGTGATCTCCTTGTTTTTCTTCGGGCTGTGAATTGCCCTTCTCTCCTGCACATTGATATTAGATGTTTCTTTTTCTTTTTTATCCAATATCGTGGACTGTACTGAATATCTAAATGAGTCAATATACTGTTCCAAAATGGTGTTGCGGCCAGGTGGAGGTGTCCAGTCAGACGTTTTCTTGCTCTCTGTTTTGATTTGTGTTTGGCTGTTTAGAAGCTTCAAGTCTTCTTTAGCATCAAAGAATTCCTTCAGTCTCAGTCTCCTAAAGTATTGTTCCATGTCACTACAAAGCTCTGTTTTGTCTAGAGGTTTTATAGGACAAAATGTGAGACCTCTGGAAAGCACGCAGAGTTCAAGATTAGTGGGTTTGTGGGATGACAAATTAATAACACAGCTGACTGTACCTGTGTCCCTCTGGCAGTTTTGCTTCATGCTGCTGTGTTTAGAAGGAATTTGGCTGGTGCTTGAGAAGAATCCTGCTTTCAGCCGAAGTCTGTGGAGTTTCTTTTTCTTGTTGGCTATTAGGTATGACTGCAGTGTTGTATAGAAATTCTGCATCCTCTGCTGTGTGTTTCCAGTTACTGTACTCAAGGTTTGTATTTCCATTTGGATCTTTTTCTTGGTGCTGTAGAAAACATGAATAAGATGATTGCGTAGTCTCTCCGAGGTTCTGTAGCAAAGGTGTTGTGAATAATGACTATTATTATTATTTATTATTATAGCGCCATTTATTCCATGGCGCTTTACAAGTGAAAGAGGGTATACGTACAACAATCATTAACAGTACAAGACAGACTGGTATAGGAGGAGAGAGGACCCTGCCCGCGAGGGCTCACAGTCTACAGGGAATGGGTGATGGTACAATAGGTGAGGACAGAGCTGGTTGCGCAGTGGTCTACTGGGCTGAGGGCTATTGTAGGTTGTAGGCTTGTTCCGAATAGGATTCCTTAAGCTTAGTCCTTTGGGTATTAAATGTTCTTTCTTGCATCTGTTTAAAAAGAACAAAAAACAAACAAAACCGCTCACCACTGCAGAGACAAGCCTGAATATATCCTCCTGTTAGTCCCCTTTGGTCCGGCACGGATTACGGCAGCAAGCCGAGAAGATAATAGAAGAAAGCAGTGGAAAAATCCAGCTGGACTCCAAAGGGATAAATAAAAATGCTTCTTTATTTATATCAACTCGATTAAAAATATATATCCATTTCTCAAGTAAAGACACCGGCTTGTTCACACTGATGCATGGCAGATGTATACTACTACGCGTTTCGGCGGAACGCCTTCCTCAGGTCATAGTCAGTACAAGATTAAGAGGATATTTATAAATGTTTTTCCTGAGCAGCGAAGTAACTCACATGTTCTCAATAAATTAATTATATAGGGGAGTATACACTGCTCAGGTAAAATCACAAATTCACAAGAGGAAAGTACAAAAAGACCATGAAGTATTTATCTAACCTTAAATTACATAGGTATCCATCCAGATAAAATACAGAAAAAAATATATATATATCAATTAACATCTAGGTATGAAAATCTTATATATAGATAAATATACATATCTTTTTTTCTTTCTTTTTTTTCCCATAAATGGACATGAAAATCAATAGACACAATAAAACCCCACTTTATAGATGTAGATAATCACATTCGTTTGTCAAAACACATTATAGGAAGCAAGACATATAAAAAGGACACTGCCCACAGGTATAAGAAGAGAGAGAGAGAAAAAAAAAAAAAAAAAAAAAAATTATAATGTCTCGCAGTTGTCAGCCGAGGCCTACCCGTATATGTAAGGCTCAAACAGAACACATATCAATATTAATGAGCGACAGAAATATCAGTGTTGAGATCTACAACAACAAATCAACCACGCTCATACAATGGAAGTGTAAAGTGCTGTTGTATTAGTCTCGCAGTTGTCAGCCAAAAAAAAAAAAAAAAAAAAAAAAGTTAAATTTCTCTCTTTTTTTCAAAAACCTCAATAGCATAAGATCAAATCATGTCTGCTATTTAATCCCTTTGGGAGGCGGGTATCCAACATAAAAATCCACCGACTTTCATGATTAAGTAGCTTTCTCCTATAGTCGCCTCCTCTCAATGGTTTAAAAACCTTCTCTATACCCTTGAATTTAAAAGCTGTCAAATTGCCCTTGTGGACTGTGGCAAAATGTCTAGATACCGCAGAGATACCAATGGTATTAGCGTTCACTGAATCGGACATGTGCTTGCGTATACGTTTTTTAAGTGGCCCCACTGTACAGCCTACGTACTGAATCTGGCATTGTTCACACTCTATCAGATATACCACATGATCACTATTACAGTTAATGAAAGTATTAATGTTAAAGCTATTACCATTGTGGAAAGATACAAAGGTATCACTCTTGCTAACAAAACTGCAGCATTTACATTTAGCGGCACCGCACTTAAAAAAACCTTTGACTTCTAACCACGTGGTAGATCTGACCGGCCGTGCGGAGACAAATGTGCTAGGAGACAAAATACTCTGCAAAGTGGGAGCCTTTCTGGCAACAAATCTAACTGCATTCTTGCTCATGATTTCCTTCAATCTCAGATCTTGGTTCAGCAGAGGTAAGTATTTTTTTATGATATTTTTTATACTGTCAAATTGATCACTGAATTGCGTAGAGAAGGTAATAAAACAATTATCGTTGTCCCTCTGTTTAGATTTGTCGGTAAGGAGGTCTACTCTATTTACTCTATCAACTATATGCTCTGCTCTGTCTAATACCCACCCAGGATAATCTCGTGCTCTGAGTCTGTCTTTAACCCTTTGTGCCTCTTTTTTGTATGTAGCTGGGCTGGAACTATTTCTCTTAGTACGGATCAATTCTCCCACTGGAATATTTCTCAGAACATGTTTAGGATGGCAGGAAGATGCATTCAGTGTGTTATTAGTGGCCAGAGGTTTCCTAAATGGAGAAATACATACTCTGTTATCTTTGATGGAGAATTCAATGTCCAAAAAATTAATTTTTGTTTTATGTAGATTGTGTGTGAATTTCAGATTGAACTCATTATTATCCAAATATTATTATTATTATTATTATTATTATTTATTTATAGAGCACCATTAATTCCATGGTGCTGTACATGAGAAGGGGGTTACATACAAAATACGTATACAAGTTACAGTAGACAGACTAGTACAGAGGGAAGAGGGCCCTACCCTTGCGGGCTTACATTCTATAGGATTATGGGGAGGAGACAATAGGTGGGGTGTAGGTCAGGCGGCAGCTCCGCACGGTGGTCGGGCGGCAGCTCCGCACGGTGGTCGGGCGGCAGCTCCGCACGGTGGTCGGGCGGCAGCTCCGCACGGTGGTCGGGCGGCAGCTCCGCACGGTGGTCGGGCGGCAGCGAGTTCATTGTAGATTGTAGGCATTTCGGAACAGGTGCGTTTTCAGGTTCCGTTTGAAGTTTGCAAGGGTAGGGGATAGTCTGACGTGTTGAGGCAGCGAGTTCCAGGAGACTGGGGATGCTCGGGAGAAGTCTTGGAGTCGGTTGTGTGAGGAGCGAATGAGAGAGGAGGAGAGGAGGAGATCTTGGGAGGACCGGAGGTGACGTGTTGGAGTGTAGTGGGAGAGTAGTTCGGAGATGTACGGAGGGGAAAGATTATGCACAGCTTTGTAGGTCAGTGTTAGAAGTTTGAATTGGATACGGTGGAAGATTGGAAGCCAGTGGAGGGACATGCAGAGGGGAGAAGCGGGGTGGTATTGAGGAGAGAGGTGGATAAGTCGGGCAGCAGAGTTAAGGATGGACTGGAGAGGGGCAAGCGTGTTGGCAGGGAGGCCACAGAGGAGGATGTTACAGTAGTCGAGGCGGGAGATTATGAGGGCATGCACTAGCATTTTAGTTGATTGCAAATTGAGGAAAGGGCGGATTCTGGAAATATTTTTGAGTTGAAGACGGCAGGAGGTGGTGAGGGATTGGATGTGTGGTATGAAGGATAAGGCAGAGTCAAAGGTCACTCCGAGGCAGCGAACTTTGGGTACTGGCGAGAGCGTGGTGTTATTTATTGTAATAGATAGATCAGGTGGAGAGTGTAGGTGAGACGGAGGAAAGATGATTAGTTCAGTTTTGGCCACATTGAGCTTTAGGAAGCGAGAGGAGAAGAAGGAGGATATAGCAGATAGACATTTCGGGATTTTGGACAGCAGAGATGTGGCATCTGGGCCAGAGAGGTAGATCTGGGTGTCGTCGGCATATAGGTGGTATTGGAAGCCATGGGACTTTATGAGTTGTCCCAGGCCAAATGTGTAGATAGAGAAAAGTAGGGGTCCTAGGACAGAGCCTTGAGGGACGCCAACAGAGAGATGGTGGGATGAAGAGGTTGTGTGGGAGTGGGAGACACTAAAAGTGCGATTTGAGAGGTATGAAGAGATCCAAGAGAGGGCGAGGTCTCTGACACCAAGGGAAGAGAGGGTCTGTAATAGGAGGGAGTGGTCAACGGTATCGAAGGCTGAGGACAGGTCTAGGAGTAGGAGTATAGAGAAGTGCTTGTTCGCTTTGGCAGTAAGCAAGTCATTTGTGATTTTAGTCAGGGCAGTTTCGGTGGAGTGATGTGGACGGAAGCCGGACTGTAGGTTGTCAAAGAGAGCGTTAGAGGAGAGGTGGGAGGAAAGTTCAGCATGGACATGCTGTTCCAGGAGTTTTGAGGCAAGTGGGAGTAGTGATATGGGGCGGTAGCTGGTAGTAGAGGTTGGATCGAGGGAAGGTTTCTTTAGGATAGGTGTGACTGTTGCATGTTTAAAGGCAGAGGGGAAGGTTCCAGTCGTTAAAGATAGGTTGAAGAGATGGGTTAAGGCTGGAATAAGGATGGTGGTGAGGTTGGGAAGGAGGTGGGATGGCATGGGGTCAAGTGCGCAGGTGGTGAGGTGCGCTTTTGAGAGCAGACGTGCAAGCTCTCCTTCGGTGATGGTGGGGAGGAAGTTTATGGGGGAGGGGCAGTGGTCAGCTACATGAAGGGGTTGTGGTGGCTGAGCAGAGAAGACTTGCCTTATTAGGTCGATTTTTTCTTGGAAATAGGTGGCAAAGTCTTCTGCAGAAATGAGGGAGGTTGGAGGGGGCAGTGGTGGGCGAAGGAGGGAGTTGAAAGTGTTGAATAACTGTTTGGGGTTGTGTGTTAGAGAGGATATGAGGTTTCTGAAGTAATCGTGTTTAGCGGAGGTGAGGACTGAACGAAATGTGTGAATTGCATTTTTGAATGTGGTGAAGTCTTCCTGGGAGTGCGTTTTCTTCCACCGCCGCTCTGCAGCCCTAGACACTTGCCGAAGTTTTTTAGTGAGGCTGTTGTGCCAGGGCTGTCTATTGATTCGTCTCACTCTGCCATGCACAAGGGGAGCGACTGAATCAATGGCTGATGTGAGGGTGGTGTTGTAGAAAGTGGTGGCGCTGTCTGTGTCGTGGAGGGACGATATGGAGGACAGTGGGAGGATAGAGTCGGCGAGGGTGTGCATGTTGAGGTGTGCAAGGTTTCTGCGGGGATGTGCTAGGTGCTGGACAGGGGGGGTAGGTGAGGAGGACAGGGCTGAAAAGGTCAGAAGATGGTGGTCAGATAGGGGGAGGGGGGAAGTTGTGAAGTCAGAAAGGGGACAGAGGCGGGTGAAGATGAGGTCTAGTGTGTGTCCATCTTTGTGGGTGGCAGAGGTGGACCACTGAGTTAAGCCAAACGACGAAGCAAGGGAGAGGAGTTTGGAAGCAGCTTGTTGGCGAGTGTCAGTGGGGATGTTGAAGTCACCCATGATGATGGTGGGAATGTCAGCAGAGAGAAAGTGTAGAAGCCAGGCAGAGAAGTGGTCGAGGAAGGCAGTGGTTGCGCCCGGGGGTCTGTATATGACAGCCACTTGGAGGTTGGAGGGAGAATAGATTCGGACAGAGTGCACTTCAAAGGAAGGCAGGTCGAGGGAGGGTAGAGGTGGGATTATGGTGAAGTTGTAGTTGTTAGAAAGAAGGAGGCCCACTCCTCCACCTTGTCTATTGCCAGGGCGAGGAGTGTGGGAGAAGTGCAGGCCACCGTAGCATAGTGCAGCTGGGGAGGCAGAGTTGGATGGTGTCAGCCATGTTTCGGTGATGCCTAGAAAGGATAGATTGCTGGAGGTAAAGAGATCATGAATGATGTGCAGTTTATTACACACTGAACGGGCATTCCACAGCGCTCCTGAGAGAGGGGGCGGCGGAGTGGGTGAGAGGGGAATAGTTTTTATGTTGGATAGATTGCGGTAGTTACTATTATGTGGAGAGTGGTGTGTGAAATATGAAAACAATTCCTCAGCTCTGGATTCTGTGCTCCTCCATACGAGTAACATGTCATCTATGTATCTATGTATCTCCCCAGGATCAGAGGCCTGGTGCCCTTGTAGTCTCTGGAGCTGACTCATTATAAAATCTGAGAGGTCAGCTCCAGAGACTACAAGGGCACCAGGCCTCTGATCCTACATGGATATTTTGGACAATAAAACTCACACCACTAATCAAAGCTAATTAAGGACTCACTTTCCAAGCTCAGTGTTTGTTTATTTAAATGTCCTTTTACTATGCATCGCTCTGCCCTGTTTTGTGTATATATTTGTGTTTCTTCAGATATTTTGTCATACCATGCCTGAGGAAGAGACCTGAGATGTCTCGAAAGCTTGCTTTATAACATCATATTTTATTTTTATCTTAGTTAGCCATTAAAAGGTATCAGAACTACAAAATTTTATTTTTGTTTCTCTCACTGAGAGCAATCAATCATAGTTTAGATAAACATGGAAACCAGGGGAATGGCACTGATCGCCGCTGATAAGGGTAAATTACCCAGTTAAGATAGAGCTCAATAAATGATACCCACCAATGTGTGAAAAGCCTGTTAAGTTTCAATTCTGCCAGGGCCAGTTGGACTGCTTTAATTATGGCTACCATTCATAGTAGCCCTGGCTATTTACTGGATACACTATCTGGCTTCCTGTATTTTATATGACTGTAATTACAGCTATACTCCATCTGTGATGTTATTTTACAAATGTTGATTTGTGATATAAACTGGCATTATAATTATCTGCTTGATAGCTGTTATCATTATCTATTAATTGACCAGTCCCTGATGCTTTCTTATGTGTCATATATTTGCAATCCATTGTGGTCAGATGTTATTTAACCCCTTATAGACCAGTATATAGGTTTCTATTTATCCTTCATCGCTGATATCACAGTACTATTTCTTATAGAGCTGTCATGTGCAATATGTAACAAGCCCCATCCATTGTCACATCACTCCATTTGTTGCTGTGTTGTTTTTAAATCACTAATGTCTGTGCATGTCCTTCATGTGTCACGCTTAATAAATAATTTGTCATACTTTTTCAACAATTATGTGCATTGATGCCTTTATTGATATCCTATACAAATTATAGACTGAGTCAAATTTTCTTTAGTAGGGCCCTAGCTATCCCTGATCACAGAATTCCCTTTTAAGGTGAGAGCATCTGGGCTGGCCCCCTGGCCCTGCTCCTAACCAGCCCTGATCTAGTACCCCTTCCCACCACCCAAGGGGGGGACGTGATCAGAGAGGTAACCTCACAGAAGACAGACAAATAGGGGGAAAACCAAAACTCAGTCACACTGCACCCAAACACAGAGGAATAAGACAACAAATGGTGAAGGGAAAACCAAAGCAGGGAAGAAAATACAAGACAAAGGGTAGCTCCACAACAACAGCAAGCAAGCAGCAACACTTGTACCAGCAACTGCAAACAACGCTCTATCTCCACAGCAGAATTTAGTAATCTATCAACTGCCAGGAAGAGGTGGCTGAGGGGCTTTTTTAAGGAGGAGGGAAGGGCCACAAAAAGCTACAGTTGAGCTCTAAATGTACGCTCACACGAGCGTGAAAAACAGACTAGTGCAATGTGAGAAAATCTCGCATTGCACTCGGACCTATGTTAGTCAATGAGGGAGAGCAGTTGGTCAGCTTTTCTCGCATCCAGATTCTGGATGCGAAAAAAGCGGCAACATGCTGCGATTCTCTGCTAGAGCCGTATCCCTCGCACCCATTCATGTGAATGGGTGCAAGAGAAACATCGGACTGCATTCAGATATTATCCCAATGCAGTGCGATATACGCACAGTCTGACAATGGAGGAGATGGGGGATTAACCCCTGCCTCTCCTCCGCAGCGCCCGCCCTCGGTATCAGCTGTGACCTGAATGCAAGATCGTGTCACAGTCGCATGACACTCGGCTCACGCTCGCAGCTAAGCCTGAGCCGGGGGTCATTAGCATATTGCATCCGATGCTCTTGCATCGTATGCCATACAGTAGTGTGACTCCAGCCTAACTAAACAACCTGCAGCAAGGGAAAACTGACATTAACGTTTGCTGTGCCAACAGAATGCAAGGTCCATTTAATATCAGCCTCCTGAGTAGGGAAAACTCAAATAGAAGAACCGTCACAAATCTCTCTATGCTGAGAGACAAATGTGACACTGGTGCCGCACTTTCAGTACAGAAGTTGGAAAGCTTTATAAGGCAATTAACCTGCCGATTAACCCTAAATTTGCAGATTAATAGCATTATCGGACCTGGCACTTTCCCTATAAAAGTAGGATTTGGAAAATGTTCTGAGAGAATCGTATCAATTGTGTAAATGACAATTGGATCATCTGATCTGAGTTTTGTCACAGTGTCATCTTAGGTAATCCAATTTGCTTTCATGAAGGAATTGGTGCACACTGTGAGGGAACCTGGAGAACAAAATTTCTCCATCTTCTCCATTGTGGGAGTCTGTGCAAACTGGACTATACTTGGATGTCATCTGAGTGTAGTCCACAGTTTTTCAGGTACCTATTGACCTATTTTTCAGGTACCTATATATATATATATATATATATATATATATATATATATATACAGTACAGACCAAAAGTATGGACACACCTTCTCATTCAAAGAGTTTTCTTCATTTTCATGACGCTGACAATTGTAGATTCATATTGAAGGCATCAAAACTATGAATTAACACATGTGGAATGAAATACTTAAGAAAAGATTGTGAAACAACTGAAAATATGTCTTATATTCAAGGTTCAAAGTAGCCACCTTTTGCTTTGATTACTGCTTTGCAGACTCTTGATGAGCTTCAAGAGGTAGTCACCAGAAATGGTTTTCACTTCACAGGTCTGCCCTGTCAGGTTTAATAAGTGGGATTTCTTGCCTTATAAATCGGGTTGGGACCATCAGTTGTGTTGTGCAGAGGTCTGGTGGATACACAGCTGATAGTCCTACTGAATAGACTGTTAGAATCTGTATTATGGCAAGAAAAAAGCAGCTAACTAAAGAAAAACGAGTGGCCATCATTACTTTAAGAAATGAAGGTCAGTCAGTCCGAAAAATTGAAAAAACTTTGAAAGTGTCCCCAAGTGCAGTTGCAAAAATCATCAAACACTACAAAGAAACTGGCTCACATGAGGACCGCCCCAGGAAAGGAAGACCAAGAGTCACCTCTGCTGTGGAGGATAAGTTTATCCGAGTCACCAGCCTTAGAAATTGCAGGTTAACAGCAGCTCAGATTTTAGAGACCAGGTCAATGCAACACAGAGTTCTAGCAGCAGACACATCTCTAGAACAACTGTTAAGAGGAGACTTTGTGCAGCAGGCCTTCATGGTAAAATAGCTGCTAGGAAACCACTGCTAAGGACAGGTAACAAGCAGAAGAGACTTGTTTGGGCTAAAGAATACAAGGAATGAACATTAGACCAGTGGAAATCTGTGCTTTGGTCTGATGAGTCCAAATTTGAGATCTTTGGATCCAACCACCGTGTCTTTGTGCGACGCAGAAAAGGTGAACGGATGGACTCTACATGCCTGATTCCTACCGTGAAGCATGGAGGAGGAGGTGTGATGGTGTGGGGGTGCTTTTCTTGTGATACTGTTGGGGATTTATTCAAAATTGAAGGCATACTAAATCAGCATGGCTACCACAGCATCTTGCAGCGGCATGCTATTCCATCCAGTTTGCATTTAGTTACACCATCATTTATTTTTCAACAGGAAAATGACCTCAAACACACCTCCAGGCTGTGAAAGGGCTATTTGACTAAGAAGGAGAGTGATCGGGGGCTACGCCAGATGACCTGGCCTCCACAGTCACCAGACCTGAACCCAATTGAGATGGTTTGGGGTGAGCTGGACCACAGAGTGAAGGCAAAAGGGCCAACAAGTGCTAAGCATCTCTGTAAACTCCTTCAAGACTGTCGGAAGACCATTTCCGGTGACTACCTCTTGAAGCTCATCAAGAGAATGCCAAGAGTGTGCAAAGCAGTAATCAAAGCAAAAGGTGGCTACTTTGAAGAACCTAGACTATAAGACATATTTTCAGCTGTTTCACACTTTTTTTGTTAAGTATTTCATTCCACATGTGTTAATTTATAGTTTTGATGCCTTCAATGTGAATCTACAATTTTCAGTCATACAAATAAAGAAAACTCTTTGAATGAGAAGGTGTGTCCAAACATTTGGTCTGTACGGTATATACCAGAATGTGCCCAGGAGGAAGATATACACTGTATGCAGAATTATTAGGCAAGTTGTATTTTAGAGGATTTTTTTTACTATTGATCAACATCTATGTTCTTTTGGTCTGTACTGTATATATATATATATATATATATATATATATATATATATATATATATGAAATATACGTATCTGGAAAACCCCTTTAAGCCTTAAACTCAAGTTCATAAAGTACATTTTATGAATAACTCTGAAACCTCACCACGTTAAAACTTATGTTGCCATGGATTGTCACTGTGATGTGTTACAACATTCTCCTCACATCATATAACTGGTTCATATGACTCTAACCTGCTATATAGGAAATTTGTGTAATATCTCATGATTGATGTCAATATCATTTACAATGGGTGTGGATGACTGAGTATAATTTTCAAAATTATAACTAATGATCGTGGCCAGTAATGCAAATGTCAAAGTAGTAAATTTGACATAATTCTGTTTTTAGTAATTAAAGGCAAGTGATGCTCATGGTACATATTTTTTTTTATTACAGTTATTTAAAAATATAAAATAAAATCTATTTCGGTTTATTACAAAAATTTTATGTTGTGTATTTTTTTTTTTAAATTAATAAGGAAATTAGGGTAGTTATACCATACATCAGTCTCAAGGCTGAAATCTATGGAATTTAGCTGTCTTATCTAAATCTGTCTCAACGCAAAACAATCCACAGACAAGACTGGGGTAAAAAAAACCTTAAGACCATTCCACTATGTAAATCTGAATATTGATAATTTACTTATGAGAGAAATATGCATATTTCTAAGCATAGGACTAAGAACATACAAACTAGCAGTAATAGTCTCATGCACTAAAATAGCACTGAAACCAACAAGTAGAGACCATGGATAACAATAATAGTCCAAAATCCATATAAATATAAGATATTTATTAGATAATGCAAATAAAACCTAATAACAAAGACATGTTACAAATGAATGAACATCATGGATCCCTAATGATATCACTTGGATAGAAGACAATTGTAATAACACAAGCATAAAAAGAGCATACATTAATTTACTAGCTACCAGCAGATTTGCCTTTACGCAAAGACACCATGAATGCCAATACTATAAAGAAATACATACTAACACAAGTGACAGAAGAAAAATAAATAAAGCCAATATACTATAAATCGCATATGAAGAAGGGAGTCCAGATGTCCAGATGTCCACCTGGCCTGATGTGTGTTTCGCACAAAGTACTTTTTCAAGGGCCTAGTGAAAGACATCAATGTTAAGTGTGAGAAATGTTTGAAGGAGTTTGTATAGTTTCCTTGTGTTTGTGTGAGTTTTGCCTGGGTAGATTACTTTTCTCCCATATTTGAAAGACATACAAAATAGGGAATTTAGTTTGTGAGCCCCCAATAGGGACAGTGATGATGATGTCTGTAAAGTGCTGTGGAATTAATGGATAAGCAAGTAAATTAAAAATAAAATTTTGCAAGCACTTAATGGAAATTTTGCTAGCTCGCTAGATGCTTTAAATTTTTTTAAGTCTGCTTTAGAATATCTAGGGATATAGAAGTAGGGATGAGCGAATCCTCCCTCGTTTATCAATTTATTCATTTAAAAACATTATCGAAGGTCAGACGTAATCCAATTGCGAAATAAATAGGGATGAGCGAATGTGTTCGCCACTATTCGGTATCCGATAGATAACAGGCTATTCGCACCATTCGGTATCCGGCGGATAAAACAACATCCACTCCGATACTTTCATTTTCATTGGAGATTATGGGCGGGCATTGGAGTCATGTGATCGGGAGTCAGAGGAAGGCGATCTGACAGCCTGTAAATGTACCCGCCGCTGGGGGGAAGAGAGGGAGAGAGAGAGAGAGAGAGAGAGAGAGAGAGATTCTGTTTGTCAAAAAAGCGATTTGGTTTGAGAGCTGTTCTGGCGACTACGTAAACTCCGCGTGCTGCTCTGACCACGCTATTCCAAGACACCAGAAATGCAGTCAGGCACCTTCTACAGGCTGTGCCCATACTGTTTCAACCTTTTCCCATCCATTTCAGCCTTTTCTTCAGTCACCACAGGTCAACGTTAGGTCCAATGTGAAATTATTCGAGTTTCCCATAGACTTACATTGCGCATTGAATATTCGAGAATAGTCGACTAGTGCCGACCTATTTGTCGGATATTCACGAAGCCGGATATTTAGGTATTCGATTATCCCTAGAAATAAAGACTCCCACACACTCCCTCATTCAACAATTTATTAGTTTTAAAACCACTCCTCAAATGTAATCCAATGGTGTAATGTCCCATAAGTGTCTGCATTACCTGCACTGATTGTTAAAATAGGGGGGACCCCAAGTCAATTCCCCTATTCACATATATTTGCAGGTCAATTGTCCTGCTCTCACCCCCATTTTGCTTCCTTTTGCAGCTCCCTAGCCCTTACTACGAACATTTTACGGCACCAATGTTTGGGACATCTTTGACTCATATGGGGGTTGTGATGGGAAGGGAGATTCGGGTCAAGTCCATGTCCTGAACTAAACTTTTAACTAAAGTCCTGGTGAACCTGAACTTTCACTGTTCCGCTCATGCCTATCTAGAACCCAATTTTTTACTGTCCACTTGAATTTCTTTTTCTACCATCTCTATTCACCGTTATTAACCATTCCATCACTGCTCTTTCTACCTTTCATCCCACCATATAGTCTTATATTTTGGTTATTATTTTACTATTTCCTTCCTTACTACTTTAATTTATATTCCTCCACTTTTCCTATCTTTCTGAGCTTTTTCTGCTTGAGTTAATAGTTTTTAAGTGTACAGTTTCCAGCACATGTAGCACTGAGCCATGTGTTTCATATAATCCTTATTCATTTTATTTTTTTTCTTTTACTCTAGACCTAGAACAAATTGAACTAGAAAAGAAGAGCAACATAGCGTTGTTTGTACAAGATCACAAGATTGTATTTTACCTTTTAAACCCATGGATGTTGATTGCTTCTTTCATTAGTAGCAAATGCAGCTGCTATAGGCACGATAGTATAAAAAATGAAGAAAAGTCAAAATTAGGTTATAACATACTTTAGCATATTGTGAGGTAGCACGGTCGGCTGCGCAGCAGAAGACACGGGATCCAGGCATTAAGGTTCACAGCACACGGTTTAATGTCCAAACAAAAGTCCATAACACAATACATGTGCCTCTCCAGCAGAAAACTCAGGGAGTTCTGTTCACTCCCTCACACCCGGCACACCTGTCCTCGTTCCTGATTCTATTTAACCCTTCCTTCAGCCTGTAGGGAAACAGCATTAACCCTAGAGTGGATTTACTTTCTATCATGGAGTGAGCACAACCGGGGCGAGACATACCGGCCGTCATAGATAACCCCGGTCACAGTCTCACATACCCCCCCCTCAGTTCAAGCGTGCGGGGTTGAACTCCCGCCATCAAACACGGGCCGCGGGAGAAGGCATCGGCATTGCCCTGCAACCTACCGGCCCGGTGTTCAACCGTAAACCGGAAGTTTTGCAGAGAAAGGAACCTCCGGGTAACCCGGGCATTCCGTTCCTTGGCGGACCTCATCCAGACCAGTGGAGAGTGATCCGTCACCAAGCGAAACTGCCGTCCCAGCAGGTAATAGCGTAGGGACTCCAAGGCCCATTTGATCGCCAGGCACTCCTTCTCCACTACGCTATAATTCCGCTCGGGAGGGGTGAGCTTCCTACTTAAGAAGGTGACGGGGTGTTCCTCCCCCTGAACCACCTGAGACAGCACTGCCCCCAGGCCGATCTCCGAGGCGTCAGTCTGTACTATGAACTCCTTCCGGAAATCAGGGTTGACCAGAACGGGCTGTCCGCACAGGACCCCCTTCAGGGCCCGGAAGGAGTCCTCGGCCTGCGGAGTCCAGCGCACCATGACGGACTTCTTGCCTTTGAGAAGGTCCGTCAAGGGGGCTGATAGTCCCGCAAAATCCTTTACAAACCTCCTGTAGTACCCCACGATACCCAGGAAGGCCCTAACCTGCTTCGTGGTCAGGGGTCTAGGCCACTTCTGGATCGCCTCAACCTTGTTAATTTGCGGCTTAATCACTCCTTGGCCTATCACGTAGCCCAAGTAGCGGGCTTCCGTGAGTCCCAATGCATATTTCTTGGGATTGGCTGTCAATCCGGCTGTTCGAAGCGCGTCCACCACCGCTTGTACCTGTTCCAAGTGGGTCTGCCAATCGGAGCTGTAAATAATGATGTCATCCAGGTACGCTGATGCATACGCCTGGTGGGGTTCCAGCACTAAGTCCATCAACCTCTGGAACGTGGCCGGAGCGCCATGTAACCCAAAAGGCAAGACAACATAGTGGAAGAGACCCTCCGGCGTAACAAAAGCGGTTTTCTCCTTGGCGGACTCCGTTAATGGCACCTGCCAGTACCCCTTGGTCAGGTCGAGCGTGGTAAAATATCGCGCCTGTCCCAGCCTATCAATCAGCTCATCCACCCGGGGCATGGGGTAGAGATCGAACTTGGATATTTCGTTCAATCTCCTAAAGTCATTGCAGAACCTTAAGGAGCCATCGGGTTTTGGTATTAGGACAATCGGACTAGCCCATTCACTCCGGGATTTTTCGATGACCCCCAGGCGTAACATTGTCTTTACTTCCTCCGATATGGCTTGTCGTCGAGCCTCCGGTACCCGGTATGACTTCAGGCATACCTTCAGGTGGGGCTCGGTGACAATATCATGTCGTATCAGACTGGTCCTACCGGGCAGCTCGGAGAAGACATCGGGGTTCTGCTGAACCAACCGTCTGGCCTCTCGCCTCTGTTGCTTGGTGAGGGCTCCTCCAATCCTTACTTCCGGTTCGTCCTCTCCGGAGGTCGCTGGAGCCGGATGTGAACGACCCGAAGAGGAGGGAGGTGGGGAAAAAGCAGCCATCAGGCTTTCCCGTTCCTGCCAAGGTTTTAATAGGTTGACATGGTATATTTGTTCAGGTTTCCGCCTACCGGGCTGCAATACTTTATAGTTAACCACCCCGACTCTTTCCTTTATCTCGTAGGGGCCTTGCCACTGAGCCAGGAATTTGCTCTCCGCCGTGGGGATCAATACCAACACCCGATCCCCGGGTTTAAAGGTCCGCACGGTGGCTTGTCTATTGTAGCGGCCGCTTTGCACGGCCTGAGCCTCCTGTAAATGCTCCTTCACAATTGGCATGACCGCGCTTATGCGGTTCTGCATACCCAAAATGTGTTCAATCACACTTTTATGGGGGGTGGACTCTTGTTCCCATGTTTCCTTTGCCAGGTCCAACAATCCCCGGGGATGTCGCCCGTATAACAATTCAAAAGGCGAAAACCCCGTGGATGCCTGTGGCACCTCTCGTATGGCAAACATCAAATAGGGAAGCATCATATCCCAGTCTTTCCCGTCTTTTGAAATCACCCTTCTTAGCATGGTTTTCAGGGTTTTATTGAAACGCTCGACTAAACCGTCCGTTTGAGGATGATACACAGACGTACGCAACTGCTTGATCTGGAGTAGCCGGCATAGCTCTTTGGTCACTTTAGACATGAATGGGGTCCCCTGATCCGTAAGGATCTCCTTGGGCAATCCCACCCGGCAGAACACAGCAAACAACTCCCGAGCTATAAGCTTTGCTGCAGTATGTCTGAGAGGTATCGCCTCGGGATACCGGGTGGCATAGTCAACGATCACTAGGATGTGTTGGTGCCCTCGAGCGGACTTTACGAGGGGCCCCACCAGATCCATCCCTATCCGTTCAAAAGGGACTTCTATAATGGGTAACGGTACCAACGGACTGCGAAAATGGGTCAGGGGTGCAGTAAGCTGACACTCCGGGCAGGTTTCGCAGAACCGTTTTACCTCCCCAAAGACCCCGGGCCAATAGAACCTTTGCAATATTCGCTCCTGCGTTTTCTTGACCCCTAGGTGGCCACTCATCAGGTGTTTATGAGCCAAGTCGAGGACCCGCCGGCGATGCGGCTGGGGCACCACCAACTGTTCTACCCCTACGCCCCGTATTTCATCTACCCGGTAGAGTAAATCCTGCTTAAGAGCGAAATGGGGGTACCTTACCTGGGCACCGGGCAGCTGTGCCACCCCGTCAACTACTGTCACCCGACTCCGGGCATGTATTAACGTAGGGTCCTGGAGTTGGGCTGTCCCAAACGTATCCGGGGACGCCTCCAACTCCGGGATGGGCTCGACCGTCTCAGCCTCTCCTGCCAATACCTCTAGGGGCGACCTATCGGGTTCACACTCTGTCCCTATCATGGTGACCCCTACGGCAGGTGTCCCGGATTCAGGATTGTAGGGCTCAGGTCCCGGACCGACCAATATCTGAGGGGACTTAGGGGGTCCCCTCTATAAAGTCCAAAAATAGGGCAGATCCCTTCCTAGGATCACGTCATAAGGAAGAGTGTTAAGAAGTCCCACCTCATGTTGCACCTGACCGCAAGGTGCTGTGATGGTGACAATCCCCGTGGGATAGTCGCGGCGGTCCCCATGTATGCAAACCACCCCCACGGTGCGTCGTGTGGCCTTTACTTTAGCTCTCAAGGTGGATCGCACAAGGGTCACTAAGCTTCCGGAATCCAACAATCCTGTAACCGGACATCCATTCACCTGTATTTGGCACAAGTGGGGCTCCGTCTCTGGGAGACCAGGTCAGCGATACACACCACCTGAGCATACATTGAACCCCGCCGGGTAACCCCACAATCCATGGGCTCCGTGGTGAGTGGACACTGGGCTTCCATATGTCCCACCCGCTGGCACCGCCAACATCTAATGGGGACGGAAACCCCTTTGACGGGTTGTCGTTTAGGGTACAGAACCTTCCGGACCTCAGGAATGGCGGCCGCGGCCTCAGACGGGACGGTAGGGGACTCCTGTACCGTTGTCAGCGGTGGGTCCTTGGCCCTAGGCTTGGAGGGGCCGGACCGACGGGCGGTACGCAAAGTCTCAGTGTCCCGTATCAAGTCCTGCGTAGCCACATGCCGCTCTACCAGGGACACTAATTGGTCCAGGGTACTCGGGTCACCCTGTCCGACCCACCGTTGAACGGTGACGGGTAAAGTGCGCACAAAACGATCCACTACTACCCTTTCCACCATTTGCGCCGGGCTCAGAGTGTCAGGCTGCAACCACTTTTTTACAAGATGCAACAAGTCATAGGCCTGGGAGCGTACGGGTTTGGCTTCCTCATAGAACCACTGATTTACCCGCTGAGCCCGTACATAGGTATTCACCCCCAACCGAGCCAGTATTTCGGCTTTCAGGGTCACATTGTCAATGGCGTCCTCGGCACAGAGGTCCAGGTACGCTTTTTGGGGTTCCCCCGTCAGATAGGGCGACAATACCTCAGCCCACTGGGGGGTCGGCAGCTTTTCCCGCTCGGCCACCAGCTCAAACACCGCCAGGAACGCTTCCACATCATCCCCCGGGGTCATCTTTTGCAACGCTTGTCTCACCGCTTTCCGGACGCTGCCGTCGTCACCCGGTCCCGGGGTTGTTGCTGCCGGTCCGGCACGGATCGACTTGGCCAGGAGAACCATCTGTTCTTGGTGCCTTTTTTCCTGCAATTGCAAGGCTTGCTGCTGACGTGCATTGGCCTGCTCCATCTGTTCTTGGTGCCTTTTGTCCTGCACTTGCAAGGATTGCTGCTGACGTGCATTGGCCTGATCCATCTGTTCTTGGAGTTTTTTTTCCTGCACTTGCAAGGATTGGAGCAGGTGTGCATTGGTCTGTTGCTGCTGTGCATTAGCCTGAGCCAAATGCTTTAGTATGTCCTCCATGGCGTCGCCGGGTTTGGGCTGTAGTATAGCCGCTCGAATCCAGGACATGCGCAGCTGGGTCACCAGGGATGGATGCTACACCTCACCGGCTGTCATGCCCGCCGATTCTCCAACATATGTGAGGTAGCACGGTCGGCTGCGCAGCAGAAGACACGGGATCCAGGCATTAAGGTTCACAGCACACGGTTTAATGTCCAAATAAAAGTCCATAACACAATACATGTGCCTCTCCAGCAGAAAACTCAGGGAGTTCTGTTCACTCCCTCACACCCGGCACACCTGTCCTCGTTCCTGATTCTATTTAACCCTTCCTTCAGCCTGTAGGGAAACAGCATTAACCCTAGAGTGGATTTACTTTCTATCATGGAGTGAGCACAACCGGGGCGAGACATACCGGCCGTCATAGATAACCCCGGTCACAGTCTCACAATATATTGAGCTGGTCGTGAAGTCACATGCGACCGGAGTCCAGGATTTAAAGCAGTGGGGACTTTACAAATACAGCAGTCAAGAACATATATAAAGGAAAAGAATGTAGACCTACTTATATAAAATATCCAAAGTTTATTTAACAAATCACAAACCAATATAATACAAAATATATAGAGAAACAGCACTAATACAAGCTGATAGAGCAGGGACTGGCTCTCAACCTGACAAGTACAACATACAGTGCCTACAAGTAGTATTCAACCCCCTGCAGATTTAGCAGGTTTGATAAGATGCAAATAAGTTAGAGCCTGCAAACTTCAAACAAGAGCAGGATTTATTAACAGATGCATAAATCTTACAAACCAACAAGTTATGTTGCTCAGTTAAATTTTAATAAATTTTCAACATAAAAGTGTGGGTCAATTATTATTCAACCCCTAGGTTTAATATTTTGTGGAATAACCCTTGTTTGCAATTACAGCTAATAATCGTCTTTTATAAGACCTGATCAGGCCGGCACAGGTCTCTGGAGTTATCTTGGCCCACTCCTCCATGCAGATCTTCTCCAAGTTATCTAGGTTCTTTGGGTGTCTCATGTGGACTTTAATCTTGAGCTCCTTCCACAAGTTTTCAATTGGGTTAAGGTCAGGAGACTGACTAGGCCACTGCAACACCTTGATTTTTTCCCTTTTGAACCAGGCCTTGGTTTTCTTGGCTGTTTGCTTTGGGTCGTTGTCTTGTTGGAAGATGAAATGACGACCCATCTTAAGATCCTTGATGGAGGAGCGGAGGTTCTTGGCCAAAATCTCCAGGTAGGCCGTGCTATCCATCTTCCCATGGATGCGGACCAGATGGCCAGGCCCCTTGGCTGAGAAACAGCCCCACAGCATGATGCTGCCACCACCATGCTTGACTGTAGGGATGGTATTCTTGGGGTCGTATGCAGTGCCATCCAGTCTCCAAACGTCACGTGTGTGGTTGGCACCAAAGATCTCGATCTTGGTCTCATCAGACCATAGAACCTTGAACCAGTCTGTCTCAGAGTCCTCCAAGTGATCATGAGCAAACTGTAGACGAGCCTTGACATGACGCTTTGAAAGTAAAGGTACCTTACGGGCTCGTCTGGAACGGAGACCATTGCGGTGGAGTACGTTACTTATGGTATTGACTGAAACCAATGTCCCCACTGCCATGAGATCTTCCCGGAGCTCCTTCCTTGTTGTCCTTGAGTTAGCCTTGACTCTTCAGACAAGCCTGGCCTCGGCACGGGTGGAAACGTTCAAAGGCTGTCCAGGCCGTGGAAGGCTAACAGTAGTTCCATAAGCCTTCCACTTCCGGATGATGCTCCCAACAGTAGAGCAGGTAGGCCCAATTCCTTGGAAAGGGTTTTGTACCCCTTGCCAGCCTTATGACCCTCCACGATCTTGTCTCTGATGGTCTTGGAATGCTCCTTTGTCTTTCCCATGTTGACCAAGTATGAGTGCTGTTCACAAGTTTGGGGAGGGTCTTAATTAGTCAGAAAAGGCTGATAATTAATCCAAACATGTGAAACTCATTGTTCTTTTTGCCTGAAATACTTCTTAATACTTTAGGGGAACCAAACAGAATTCTGGTGGTTTGAGGGGTTGAATAATAAATGACCCTATTCTGAATAAACTTTTCACAATTTCAAAAAAAAAAAAAAAGAAATAACATTCTTGTTTGATGCAGTGCATTTCACACTTCCAGGCTGATCTACAGTCCAAATGTCACAATGCCAAGTTAATTCTGAATATGTAAACCTGCTAAATCTGCACGGGGTTGAATACTACTTGTAGGCACTGTATTCTGACTGTAGCAGAAAAAGTAAGGCATGGGTATCCATATATAACAATGAAATATAAAAAATGAATAAAATAAAAATCAGTAAAAGAAATTTAGAACAAAAAACAGTAAAAAAAGGTTTAGAAAAAGAGACATATTACATAGAAATATTTCAAGCTAAAGAAGGGAGAAACACCCATGAGGCCCAGGACAAAGCATCCTTTGCGAAACGTGCATTGTGGCAGGAACTTAAAACTGGACCTCCTCACATATATAGGCAGACATAACGGGTATCTGTCACAGGGATGGGATGACTGGACAGGGACACCTTGGCTGACCCTCAGGCTGGGGACCCTACATTGTCCCTTAGCTCAGAGGTACACTTGATGGTAGTGAGGTCTGAGTTGCCAGCATGACCCTAACTCCTGTACAAGCCCTGATGTAACTCACCTCCCCCTTCTCAACCCAAGGGGTGAGCCGGGACTATAGTCACAAACCCCACAACAAAACACGGACGGGAGAAACCAATACTTGTATACACAGCAATCAAACACTAAGGGGTGAAAATACATGCACAGGGGAAAATAACATAAAAGGGAGGAAGTAATCAGACAACCGGGAAACTTCTTCACAGTATAATAAGCACACCACAGATCACCAAAATTGGATCCCCACAATAAGAATGGAATCACTGCACAAGCTGGAGCTATTATCGGCACTGAGTAACAGGAAGCAGTACCCTACATAGGAAGGAGACTGCTGTGATTGGTAATTGGTGACCTGTACTCCTAGCACTGTTCCCCAGGTCATCAGGAATTAACTCCTGCAGGACTGAAGAACAATGCATGTGAAACAGCCGATGCCCAGCTCTGACAGAACAACTAGGAGACATCAGGTTACCTTTCAGGCTCTGCAGTGTGAACAGAGCCTGACACCGCCGTGACATTTAATAACTGAGTCTGGAACTGAACATTGCATGACAGTATCTTACCGGGTGTTTGCTGCCTTACAGTGGAACGCTAAACATATTATTCTTAGCCTGGTGTAAATATAGCCATATAATAAAAGACATTGACAACAGCATCAGAATATATAGACATTCAGTTGTAGTAATCTACTTTTTTTTTTAAGGAGACTGTAATAAAACATAACTCAGCTACATCCCCCAACAGACTTGGTGAGAGAACTAAATGCCTAAAATCTATCTGCAAGTTTTACAGGTCATTTCTATTTATCCAACATTGAGGTAATGTTACTATAGACAGTGATTTCTCTGGCAAATGGGCCATAATCACTACCTTAGGAATGCCTCTGATATTTTGAAGTGTTTGCCACGGATTATATTCTGAGCACTCATAAAAATTGTCCATTTACACAAATCTTAAGTGTCCCTCTTTGAAAACTGAAAAGATGTATATTGTGTTTTAGTGAAAAGCTGGTAAGGGTGTCCTGTTCCTTTTTAGTTATTCATTAAGTTTGATAGCATACCACTTGTACCTCTAGGTAGTCCTTCTTAAAGATTCACAAAGGGCTCATAAACCATTGTCGTTGAAGCATTTACAATTAATTTCTTATAATGCCATTCCAAATGTCTTCTCTAAAAGGTTTGCTCAATGATCAAGCATTAGTGTAAAATTTTACTAATAAAATAATCCTAAAAGTACATCTTTTATAGGACACCATGAGATCCTTACGTAATTAAAAAGATATGGAAATCATCAAACACAAATGTATAGTTAAAAAATGGAAACCTTTCATGAGCTTGTGAGCAGCACGATAGCTCATGGACTAGGTGTCACGCCGAGTTTTTGCAGTAAACTCTCCGGATGTCAGGCCGGCATCTGACGCTGTGCACATTATAGATTCTGACACTCCACTAGATTGTTTCTTTTGTGTTTCTGAGCTTCACTGGCAGATTTGGGCATCGACCAGCTGTCTGGTCATTTTTAGTAAGACGAACAAGAGTTAAGCGGGCTTTACACGCAACGACATCGCTAACGAGATGTCATTGGGGTCACGGAATTCGTGACGCACATCCGGCCTCGTTAGTGACGTCATTGCATGTGAAACGCAGGAACGACCGCTAACAATCAAAATTACTTACGAAATCGTTGATCGTTGACCAGTCGTTCCTATCCCGATTATCGTTGCTGTTGCAGGACGCAGGTTGTTCGTCATTCCTGCGGCAGCACACATCTCTATGTGTGACACCGCAGGAACGAGGAACAACACCGTACCTACGGCCGCCCGCAATGAGGAAGGTAGGAGGTGGGCGGGATGTTTGGCCCACTCATCTCTGCCCCTCTACTTCTATTGGGCGGCTGCTTAGTGACGCCGCTGTGACGCCGAACGAACAGCCCCCTTAGAAAGGAGGTGGTTCGCTGGCCACAGCGACATCGCTAGGCAGGAAAGTATGTGTGACAGGTGTAAGCGATGTTGTGCGCCACGGGCAGCGATTTGCCCATGACGCACAACCAACGGGGCGGGTGCTTTCACCAGCGACATTGCTAGCGATGTCGCTGTGTGTAAAGCCTGCTTTAACCTCTGCTAGCCTGCTTTTTACTTCTGAGATCACATGTTGTGAGAATCCTATCACAGCTACATTGTCCTCTGAAACTCTGCAGTGTTTCAAAATAAACATGGACGTTAAGAATGCAAGAGCCGCTCTCTGATTCACACTACTATCCATGGTGTGGGCAATATAAATCAGCTTAACAGCTCCCTTTAATTTCTAAGCACTGGCACATTGAATTAGTACAAAGCATTTAACATTGATAATGTTGTTTTAGGACCTATACAACCATATCACACTTAAAGCAAATGCTCCTGCAACTAAACCTGTCTTCATTTTTTGCATCCCAGGTGTGTTTTGGCTTATAAATCACATATTTCTAGAGTGTCCTGTGCATGATAGACATACTGGATCTTAAAGAGGTGGTTCACTGATCCGCAATAGCGGCCACATCTCTGTAAAACTGGTAGGGTAGTCTTTTGCTAAATACCTCGTTAAGTCAATTCTGCCTCTGAGAGGCGCTATTCCAGTCCTCTCATCCCCATGAAGTGACCCCCTCCCCGGGCTACGTGACCTCCGAGATCCAGTGATGTCATGTCAACTTCCAGTTGAACTGCGACCATCGTGGCCAGCTGCAGTCTTCCTGAGTCTGGGCTGTGGGCAGCGTTTCACTACTCATGACAGCCCAGCATCTTGCGCGCTCTCTCCTTCACTGTAGAGCACTGCAAGCAGGAGAGATGCTGCCCTGTGATGCTGGGCTGTGATGAGGGGTGAAAAGCCATTCACAGCCCAGTTACTCAGGAAGACTGGGGAAGGCTTCGATGGTGTCAGGTCAATTGGAAGTTGACATGACATCACCGGATCCCAGAGGTCATGGAGCCCGGGGGTCACTTCATAGGGATGAATGGACCGCAATAGCGCCGCTCACAGTCAGAATTGGCTGAACAAGGTATTTAGAAAAAGCCTTCCCTGTCAGTTTTACAGGGATGTGGCCACTATTGCAGAGTAGTAAACCACCTCTTTAACATACCCAGATGAACTATGGGAGACTTTTACCTCTATTCGGGCTCTTATGGCTGATGCAGTGTGTACAGTCTTTAATTACACAAGAATTATGTATAATAACAAGTCCTCTTCTTCTCCATATCTTAAGCCATGAACTAAAGTAAGTTTTCCAAAAACTTTAAAAGAATGAGGCTGATTTATTAAAGCTGTCTAACTTAAGACAGTGCAAATTTGGCACATCTTTAGATAGTCTAGTGTAAGTTTACGCAATGCATTAATTGGCTTACAATGATCTGCTGTAGCAGTGATAGTCATGATGTCACCGCTGCAGCCTGTCAACAAAGACCACAGCAGTGGTGGAGAGGAAGCATTGCACCTGGGGAGGGTAAATTAAAGTGCAATTAGACTTGCCGATTTTGGCCTGTTAACGCACCTAAATGAGCACCAATCCAGTCTCTTTACAACCATGAATCCTATGAACACTTTTTATTGTCTACTTGTCTAAATGCACCAGCGGAATACCCCTTTAATTAATTCTAGCATACGACTTTGTCCTTTGTACATTTGAAGGTTGTGCGCATGGCCATTACAGTACTTTGCTCTGCCCTCAGTCGGGGCATAATGCACATGGGTCTGGGCAGGAGGCTGATGATTGCACAAGATAGAGGAGGTGCCGGACCAAGACCAGCAACACCCATCGGAAAAGACCACCCCCTAGGCGAGTATAATAAAGGTGTTTTTTATGTTATACAGATCGGCCTGGGCTCTTATATACAGTATTCTGGATGTTGTATATAAGGGCTCACTGGTGATGGCTGCAGCTCATAAGGGAAAAACCCGGTGACAGGTTCCCTTTAAGGGCTGAGTCTTGTGATGGAGGTCTGACAGAGTTTGGTGTGTATTTCATTATTATACATTGTCCAGAAGACTCAAGTTCTTGTCTTGTCGGATGATTCAGCAAAACATAGAAAGACACAAAGCATAGAACCACATACTAAAATGATTCTGTAATGCTTCACAATCTGGAGTGATCAATTGGCCCAGAGATTATGTAATCCTGCCAAGGAATAATTGAAGTATAAATGTACTGCACGATCGAGACCAAATAAATTCTTATTTAATGTTTCATCTTGGAAACGTATTTTAAATTAGAAGGAGAACCACAAGAAATGCAAATGTAAAAATCATGTTAAAAATCAATTTGCATCCCAGGCTGCTTTTGGCCATTTATAGCTGTTTATATTATTCTTTTGGTGTATATATAACAGGAACTAATCGATTAGTATCTCAAGAGACCCCAAATCCTCTCCAATAGATAAGATTGTGTAAATGTATTTAATCAGTTGCATGCCGTTAATAGCCGACACCCATGATTCTGAGGCGCTCGCCCTACGATTTAACGATTTAAATCCTCAGGATGCAGATACAGCTGAATACAATGATAGAACAGGGCACCAGTAGAAATATTTTGTCAGCTAATACCTACAGTGGCATACAAAAGTTTGGGCACCACTGCTCAAAATTACTGTTATTGTGAACAGTTAAGCGAGTTAAAGATTAACTGATCTCTAAAAGGCATAATGTTGAACATGACGCATTTCCTTTGTATTTTAGGACCCCAAAAATGTTATTTTCATTTTTTACATTTTAAAATTAACAAAAAAGGAAAATGGGCTAATGCAAAAGTTTGGGCAGCCTGCATGGTTAGTACCTAGTAGCACCCCTTTTGGCAACTATCACAGCTTGTAAATACCGTATTTTTTGGATTTTAAAACACACTTTTCCTCCCAAAAATTTGAGAGGAAAGTGAGGGGTGCGACTTATAATCTGAATGTAGCTTACCGGGGTGGTGAAGAGGGGTTGCAAGAGGCGGGGGAATGCTGCGGTAGCTGTGCAGGGTCTGCAAAGGCTGTGCGGGGTCTGCGGCGGCTGGTGCAGGAGCGGCTGTGTGGGATCTCCGGCGGCTGGACTGGCACTGCGGGGCGGGCACACTGAGGACTTCAAATATTGCCGCCTGGAGTCGATACGTGCGCAGATTGAGCTCTCGGCTCAAGCTCTCATCTGCGCATGCGCTACCTCTGGCCCATTGATCTCCCAACAGCGGACTTAAGGAAAATAGTGCCTGTAGGTGGCGCTTGTGCAGATGAGATCTTGGCTTGCCATTGAGTTGAGAGTTCAATCTGCGCTGACTCTGGGCATCATTTCTTTGAAGCCTGCACTGCCTGCTGCTGCCGCAGCCTGAGCCCCAGCACTGCTGCCCCAGCACAGCTGCCGCAGCTTGAGCCCCAGCCTCCACCGCAGCCCCAACACAGCCTCAAGTTTCTGGGACATCCACGGCCCCTGCCTCCTGTGACTCCACTCGACCACCGCTGCTGTCCCCTCCGATAAGACACCACTGGATTATAAGACAGATGCCCTTTTTTTTCACCTCTTATTTGCTGTGAATTTGGGGTGTGCCTTATAATCTAGTGCGTTTTATAAACTGAAAAATACGGTACTTTATGTCGTTAGCCAAGAGTCTTTCAATTCTTCTTTGAGGAATTTTCATCCATTCTTCCTTGGAAAAGTCTTCCAGTTCTGTGAGATTCCTTGGTCATCTTGCATGCACTGCTCTTTTGAGGTCCAGCCATAGATTTTCAATGATGTTCAGATCAGGGGACTGTGAGGGCCATTGTAAAGCCTTACAACTTGCGCCTTTTGATGTCGTTTATTGTGGATATTGACTTCTGTTTAGGATCATTATCCATTTATAGAAGCCATCCTCTTTTCTCCTCTATTCAACTTCAGCTTTCTTACACATGGTGTTATGTTTGCAACAAGAATTTGTGAAATTTTCATTGAATAAATTCTTCTCTCTACCTGTGAAATGTTCCCTGTGCCATTGGCTGAAACACAATAGCAAAGCATGATTTCCACCCCCATGCTTAATGGCTAGTGATCTGTGCTTATCCTGATATTATGTGCCCTTTTTTCTCCACACATACCTTTGATCATTGTGGCCAAAAAAATTCTATTGTAACTTCCTTGGGCCATAGGACTTGTTTCCAAAATACATCAGGCTTGTTTAGATGTTTTTTGCATATTTTTGATGCTGAATTTTATGTTGAGGACGCAGTAGAGGTTTTCTTCTTCCATGGAGGCCATATTTGTGCGGTTTCTCTGAACAGTAGAACAATGTACCACAACTCATCTGCTAAGTCTTCCTGAAGGTCTTTTGCAGTCAGGCGGGGGTTCTGATTTGATTCTCTAGCAATCCTACAAGCAACTCTCACAGAAATTTTGCTTGGTCTTCCAGACATTACCTTGACCTCCATTGTTCCTGTTAACTTCCATTTGTATATTACATTTCAAACTGAGGAAAGGGCAACTTGAAAATGTCTTGCTATTTTCTTATACCTTTCTCCTGCTTTTTGAGCCTCTACCATTTTCATTTTCAGAGTGCTAGGCAGCTGCTTAGAAGAACACATGTCTGCTGTTTTTTGGCCCATGGTTAGAGGAGGGTGCGTTTTTATAAAACTGTGAAATTTGCATCACCTTTCCTTCCCTAACGATGAAAATGAGCAAGCCATAACCCTTACAGGCTAATTAAGGTCTGAAACCTTGGTCAAAGTTATCTGAGCAGACAAATCTCCAAAGATGTCTAAACTTTTGCATAGACTCATTATCCTTTTTGTAATTATTAAAATGTAAAAGCTAAAATAATATATATTATTTGCCTAAAATTCAATGGAAATATGTCATCTTTTACTTTATACCTTTTCGAGATCATTTCATCTTCAACTTGCTTAACTGAAAACAATAACAGTAATTTTGACCAGGGGTGCCCAAACTTTGCATGCCACTGTATTTTGGAGACAGGCCCTCTAATTTTTAATTTAACCCATGCTGATAGAAGACGGGCATTGACCTGATGCTTGATCACATAGATATAGAGGGCGAGTTATCCAAATGTTTTCATCAGAATGTTCCCAAAAAACACTTTGACACATCACTACATTTTTGCACAGTGCAGAACTGCACAAAACTTTTGAGACAATTGCCATTCTCATGCAAATTTCAACGAGTTTTACCAAAAATCAGTGGCTGTGGGGAGGAGTCTGGAAAGGATGGGGTTTGGCTATGTTGTCTTTCAAATTCAGCAAAAGTGCCGAAGTAAAAAAATTCTTACTCCTGATGGGAGAGGCATTTCTGGCAAAGTGCAAGGACGCGCACGCCACAGAGAAAATTGGAAAAATTCATTCATTAGCATGCACCTCTTAACAAATTCAGCTTATTGTACTCCAGCGAGCCTTTTTTTAAGACTTAATGTGTTTGTCCCATAGTGTTGGCCTCTAGTCACCTCTTGGCAGAACTGGCAGAACTCACAACAGACAGATCTTTTCAGTTCCTATGTATTATTCCAGGGCCGCCATCAGTGCATTATTGCCCTTACTCCTGTATGATGCCCGGTGAGCAGAAGCAAAGAGGGGGGCCGGGCCCACGCTGGCATCCTGGGCCCCTCCTCTTTTTTTCCTCTGCTCACGGGTCACCAGGGGCAGGGCCTGGTCACTTAGCAACAGGCAGCCATTGTCAGCTGGCCCAGCACAGTTTAAATCACTGCGGCGGCAGCCAGGCAGCCAATTAGCATCCTGAGCTGAGTCTGAGGCATGCTGACATAGAACGCACACCTCAGTGCATGCTTGTCAGTACATAACCATGCCAACCATCAAACTTTAACTGCGTGGAGGCAAGGCAGGTGCTGTTACAGAGGGAGACGGTGGGTGGCCATCCTCTGCGCTGTACATGGCAGTGGCAACACTGACTCACTGAGTGTTTTTGATTGTGAGTCGTTGACTCCCATAGTAAGCCCAAAATTTCACAAACTGCGCTGTTGTTATGGTTCTACAGCAGCAGTGGTCTGGTGCCTGGGGGAACCTAACTGTTACAAAGTACTGTGTGCAGCCCCAGTGCTATGTGCCAACCCCAGTGCTGTGTGCTCCTCTACCTCAGTGCTGTGTGCCCCCCACACCAGTGCTGTGAGTCCCCCAGTGCTTTGTGTCCCCAGCATCTCCTGTGCCGTGTGTGGCCCCAGCATCTCCTGTGATGTGTGTGGCCCCAGCATCTCCTGTGATGGGTGTGGCCACAGCATCTCCTGGGATATGTGTGGCCCCAGCGTCTCCTGTGATATGTGTGGCCGCAGCATCCCCTGTGATGTTTGTGGCCGTAGCGTCTCCTGTGATGTGTGTGGCCGCAGCGTCTCCTGTGATGTGTGTGGCCATAGCATCTCTTATGATATTTGTGGCCGTGGTCTCTCATGTGATGTGAGTGGCTGCAGTGTCTCCTGGGGTGTGTGTGGCCACAGTGTTTCCTGTGCTGTGTTTCCCCAGCATTCCCTGTGCTGTGTGTGTCCCCAGCGTCTCCTTTGATGTGTGTGACCGCAGCGACTCCTGTGATGTGTGTGTCACAGACCCCAGCAACTCCTGTGCCATGTGTGGCCCCAGCATCTCCTGTGATGTGTGTGGCCCCAGCATCTCCTGGGATATGTGTGGCCCCAGCGTCTCCTGTGATATGTGTGGCCGCAGTGTCTCCTGTGATGTTTGTGGCCGTAGCGTCTCCTGTGATGTGTGTGGCGCAGCGTCTCCTATGATGTGTGTGGCCATAGCATCTCTTATGATATGTGTGGCCGCGGTCTCTCATGTGATGTGAGTGGCTGCAGTGTCTCCTGTGATGTGTGTATCCACAGCATCTACTGGGATGTGTGTGGCCGCAGTGTCTCCTGTGATGTGTGTGGCCATAGCATCTCTTATGATATTTGTGGCCGCGGTCTCTCATGTGATGTAAGTGGCTGCAGTGTCTCCTGTGATGTGTGTGTCCGCAGCATCTACTGGGATGTGTGTGGCCAAAGTGTTTCCTGTGCTGTGTTTTCCCAGCATTCCCTGTGCTGTGTGTGTCCCCAGCGTCTCCTTTAATGTGTGTGACCGCAGCGACTGCTGTGATGTGTGTTTCACAGTCCCCAGCAACTCCTGTGCCGTGTGTGGCCCCAGCATCTCCTGTGATGTGTGTGGCCCCAGCATCTCCTGGGATATGTGTGGCCCCAACGTCTCCTGTGATGTTTGTGGCCGTAGCGTCTCCTGTGATGTGTGTGGCCGCAGCGTCTCCTATGATGTGTGTGGCCATAGCATCTCTTATGATATGTGTGGTCGCGGTCTCTCATGTGATGTGAGTGGCTGCAGTGTCTCCTTTGATGTGTGTATCCACAGCATCTACTGGGATGTGTGTGGCCGCAGCGTCTCCTGTGATGTGTGTATCCCCAGCAACTCCTGTAATGTGTGTGGCCCCAGCGTCTTCTGTCATGTGTGTGGCTTCAGCGTCTCCTATGTGATGTATATGATTTACAAAACTTATTATCACAAACAGTTGACTGTGCTCCAGACAAAGACAAACCTGGAGAAGCAGTTGTGAGAAGCAACATTATTAATATCACTTAATATCCCAGATGCACCAAAGAGAAGGAGTTTCAGATATCTCAGTAGGGGTGAGTTAATTGTTTGACCAAATGTAACAGGAACATTTTCATTTTGATTATTTGCGCGCCCCCTGAAGTTTGGTAGAAATTTCCAAATGGCCCTTGTCAGAAAATAAGCTTCTGCGCTCCTGCTATAAATGTACATTCAGCGATCAATGAAAATCGGTCTGCGATGGGACTGCAGTGTATAGACTGGGTGCCGATCTCCTGACCCGCATTCTCATATATGCTGAGTACAGGTAAGGAGACATGTAGCCAGTCCAAGAGGGTCTGAATGCAGACCGATTTTCACTGAAGGCTGAATGAGCCTTAAAGGGGTTTTTCGGCCACAAGTATGCAATCGCTCTATGTGTCACTCTATGTGACTGCAGACTTGTGAATAGTCCCAGTGTACGCACTGTGCAATGTTGAGATTTGCCGGTGTCAAAGGTATGAACGCTGGTCACGTGGCTAAAAGGATGCGAAATGCAGACTCTGACCAGAATCTAACAACAGGAGTGGGGCCTCTTTCAATGGAAATATATTGAATTAGGCTGTGCCCATGTTGAGGATTTAGATCTGACAACCCCTTTAAGTCCTCTGCCCTTGTCTTATACTCACCGTCCCCATTTTTCTGCACCGCTGCGGTCCCTCAGCACCATCTTGAGAGTGCAGATTTTGACTGTCTGTAAAACAGAAGCAGCACTCATAAGCGCTCAATGTAAGGCTATGAAAGCCTGAATGAGGCTCTGATACACTTGATCTGTCCATAGTGTGGCAGTATTTCTTCCTTGTATTTGGTATTATTCAGTCATTGTGGTGGTAATAAGTGGTCTGGTTGTGGTGTGGCAGTATTTGTCCCTTGTATGTGGTATTATTCAGTCACTATATTATGGTGATATTTCTTTTGGTCATGGTATGGAGAACAACATCTGCAAGGAGTTTGTATGTTCTCCCCATGTTTGTGTGGGTTTCCTCTGGGTTCTCCAGTTTTCTCCCACACGCCAAGGACATAGATTGTGAGCCCCAATGGGGACAGTGTTGCTGATGTATGTAAAGCACTATTGAAATAATAGCACTATATTAGTGAATAAATATTATTTCTCCCGTGTTTGTGGTATTATTCTAAGTCACTATGTGGTAGTAATATATGATATGGTGATGGTGGGGCAGTGTTTGTCTCTTGTATGTAGTATTATTGGTCTTGGTATAGTGGATTGTGTTGTATATAAAGGTCACTTGTTTTCTCTGATAATCATTAAGGTGAAGATTATTGTTTTTACTTTTTTTTTCCAATAGAAACTAATTACTTGGATGTTTAACCCCTCCCTGTCCTGTGACTATTGGACAGAAGCAATTATACACTTAAGGGGGCTTTACACGCTACGATATCTTTAATGATTTATCGTCGGGGTCACGTCGTTAGTGACGCACATCCAGCATCATTAACGATATCGCAGCGTGTGATACTTTTGTGCGACCTAAAACGATCGCAAAAGCGGGCAAAATCGTTTGCCGCGGAGAGGCCGTCCTAAAGCAAAAAATCGTTCTCTTCTAATTAATGATGTTGTTCCTCGTTCCTGCGGCAGCAGACATCGCTGTGTGCGACACCGCAGGAGCGAGGAACATCTCCTTACCTGCCTCCACCGGCAATGCGGAAGGAAGAGGTGGGCAGGATGTTTACGTCCCGCTCATCTCCGCCCATCCGCTTCTATTGGACGCCTGCCGTGTGACGTCGCTGTGACGCCGCATGACCCGTCCCCTTAGAAAGGAGGTGGATCGCCGGCCAGAGCGACGTCACAAAACAGGTAAGTCCGTGTGACGGGGGTGCGCGATTTTGTGCGCGACGGGCAGCGATTTGCCCGTGTCGCACAAACAATGGGGGCGGGTACGCACACTAGCGATATTGGTACCGATATTGCAGCATGTAGAGCCCGCTTTAGCATTGTTCTCCAGTGGAAAAAGTAATCACCTATCATAAGGCTACGGTCACACGTTCAGTATTTGGTTAGTATTTTATCTCAGTATTTGCAAGCCAAAACCAGGAATGGGTAATAATTGCAGAAGTGGTGCCCGTTCTTATATTATACTTTTCCTCTGATTATTCCACTCCTGGTTTTAGCTTACAAATAAGTGATTTAAAATTCTGGACCTGTGAACGTGGCCTACAAATCAGTGATAAGTTATGGATTGTTTGGGTCCGAATGTTGGGACCTGCACTGATCAGCAGAATGTTGAGGCTAAGCTGGGGTGGCTCCTGGGCGGAGACTCAAGGGGGCCAGAAAATGTTGCCAGTTTCGGGCAGTGAGATTCCTGGTGGCAGCCCCACATTATTCTCACAATTAAAAATGTTACTTAATTCCTTCTATATGGAAAATAAATAGTATTTGTAAACAAAATAAAACACCCCCACCTCTGGAAAAAAAAACAAAAACTAAAAACATGTATTTTTTTGATGTTGTCTCCTGGTATTTGTATATTTACAATTAGTTATTTCCACCATTAGTTCATTGTATTGTATTGTGGATCTCTCTCTCCCATCTCACTGCACATGCTCAGTGTACACCTCTGTACTTGCAGGATCATTTGGTGCCACAACGAGCAGCAACATTTTGACTATTTACATTTTCAGAAAAGTGTTGGGAAAATAGGGATGGTGCTAGAAGTTACTGAAAAAAGTAATTTCCCAGTAGCAATCGATGACCACATGTGCTGAGCAGAATGATTGCTCAAAAGAGATTAACAGGATAAAAAAATAGAGGATTGTATAATATGTATATTAGGACATATGGTATTATGTGCTCAGTAAGAAGGTAATAAGCTTTAAACAGCAAAAAAACATTTGACTCTAGTCCATACACAGTTAACTCCCCTGAATGGCGGCTGCATGGAGCCAGAATTTTACTATTTGGCTTTATGTGGGAAAAACGTTGCACTGAACTGTGAAGATATATAATGGAATTTGAGTGAACATTAACAATCACAACTAGATTCCATTAGATATTGACTATAATGTGTACGTGTGTGCCAAAAAGTGAGATAAGTTTCCGTTTATTAATGAAATAGTCAAGGGATCCATCCAAATGAGGTCACTAATGTAGCAGATGGACGCACACAATCTGATAACAATATGAGCACATTTATTCCACAGAATATATTGAGATGTAAGTATATACAATAGACAGGCTAGCCAGTGATGAGATAATCTGTTATAAAAGTTTACCACGATTTGACATTTAAGCCAATTACATTTCTACCAAATACCAATGAAGAATATTTTAGGCAATTATAATAGAAAGACTTTGCCATTCATTGACCAAATTATATATACACTGTATATAGGGAGCAATGTGGGGGCTCATACCATATACTGTATAGGGAAGCTATATGAGAACTCATACTGTATCTAGAAAGCTATGTGTGGTCTGATACTATATATAGGGGGACCATGTGGGGACTCACACTGTGTATAGGGAAGCTATATTAGGGCTTATACTGTATCTAGAAAGCTATGTGGGGGCTGATACTATATATAGGGGGAGCATGTGGGGACTCACAATGTATATAGAGAAGCTATATTAGGGTTTTTACTGTATCTAGAAAGCTATGTGGGGGCTGATACTATATATAGGGGGAGCATGTGGGGACTCACACTGTATATAGGGAAGCTATATTAGGGCTTATACTGTATCTAGAAAGCTATGTGGGGTCTGATACTATATATAGGGGGAGCATGTGGGGACTCACACTGTATATAGGGAAGCTACAGTTAGGTCCAGAAATATTTGGACAGTGACACAATTTTCGCGAGTTGGGCTCTGCATGCCACCACATTGGATTTGAAATGAAATCTCTACAACAGAATTCAAGTGCAGATTGTAACGTTTAGTTTGAAGGTTTGAACAAAAATATCTGATAGAAATTGTAGGAATTGTACACATTTCTTTACAAACACTCCACATTTTAGGAGGTCAAAAGTAATTGGACAAATAAACCAAACCCAAACAAAATATTTTTATTTTCAATATTTTGTTGCGAATCCTTTGGAGGCAATCACTGCCTTAAGTCTGGAACCCATGGACATCACCAAACGCTGGGTTTCCTCCTTCTTAATGCTTTGCCAGGCCTTTACAGCCGCAGCCTTCAGGTCTTACTTGTTTGTGGGTCTTTCCGTCTTAAGTCTGGATTTGAGCAAGTGAAATGCATGCTCAATTGGGTTAAGATCTGGTGATTGACTTGGCCATTGCAGAATGTTCCACTTTTTTGCACTCATGAACTCCTGGGTAGCTTTGGCTGTATGCTTGGGGTCATTGTTCATCTGTACTATGAAGCGCCGTCCGATCAACTTTGCGGCATTTGGCTGAATCTGGGCTGAAAGTATATCCCGGTACACTTCAGAATTCATCCGGCTACTCTTGTCTGCTGTTATGTCATCAATAAACACAAGTGACCCAGTGCCATTGAAAGCCATGCATGCCCATGCCATCACGTTGCCTCCACCATGTTTTACAGAGGATGTGGTGTGCCTTGGATCATGTGCCGTTCCCTTTCTTCTCCAAACTTTTTTCTTTCCATCATTCTGAGTACAGGTTGATCTTTGTCTCATCTGTCCATAGAATACTTTTCCAGAACTGAGCTGGCTTCATGAGGTGTTTTTCAGCAAATTTAACTCTGGCCTGTCTATTTTTGGAATTGATGAATGGTTTGCATCTAGATGTGAACCCTTTGTATTTACTTTCATGGAGTCTTCTCTTTACTGTTGACTTAGAGACAGATACACCTACTTCACTGAGAGTGTTCTGGACTTCAGTTGATGTTGTGAACGGGTTCTTCTTCACCAAAGAAAGTATGCGGCGATCATCCACCACTGTTGTCATCCATGGACGCCCAGGCCTTTTTGAGTTCCCAAGCTCACCAGTCAATTCCTTTTTTCTCAGAATGTACCCGACTGTTGATTTTGCTACTCCAAGCATGTCTGCTATCTCTCTGATGGATTTTTTCTTTTTATTCAGCATCAGGATGTTCTGCTTCACCTCAATTGAGAGTTCCTTAGACCGCATGTTGTCTGGTCACAGCAACAACTTCCAAATGCAAAACCACACACCTGTAATCAACCCCAGACCTTTTAACTACTTCATTGATTACAGGTTAACGAGGGAGACGCCATCAGAGTTAATTGCAGCCCTTAGAGTCCCTTGTCCAATTACTTTTGGTCCCTTGAAAAAGAGGTGGCTATGCATTACAGAGCTATGATTCCTATACCCTTTCTCCGATTTGGATGTGAAAACTCTCATATTGCAGCTGGGAGTGTGCACTTTCAGCCCATATTATATATATAATTATATTTGTGAACATGTTTTTGTAAACAGCTAAAATAACAAAACTTGTGTCACTGTCCAAATATTTCTGGACCTAACTGTATGTGAGGGCTCATACTGTATCCAGATAAGAAAAAACTTGGCACACCAAAATTAATATAAGGACTTTATTATACAGACAATAAAAAAATCCAAAAAATGTTACGTTTCGACCCCTATATTGGGGTCTTCATCAGACAGAATAGATTCTTGAGTGATGAAGACCCAAATAGATCTCATGGGGATTTCGACTGTGTCACCATCTTAAAGGCATATTCCCACTCAAAAATCTATTTTGTCTGATGAAGACCCAAATATAGAGGTCGAAATGTTACATTTTTTGAATTTTTGATTGCCTGTATAATAAAGTCATTGTATGCATTTTGGTGTGCCAAGTTTTTTCTGCATCTAATGATGGGTTTGAACCCTTCTTGAGCACCCATAATTCCAAGTATGCCATAAACCTTATTCTACTCATACTGTATCTAGGGAGCTATGTATAGGGGTACTATGTGGGGACTCACACTGTATATAGGGTAGCTATGTGAGGGCTCATACTGTAGCATAAATATATTGAGAGCAGTTGTTTTATCAGCTCACCCAGATTCTTTTCCAGAAGTCTTCTATGTCTAATTAAGACCAGGCGGTGCAAGGACGGATACCAGGCAATCCAAGAGACATGTTTGTGGAAGAAAATCCAGCATCTCATCTGGTTGAAATGTAGATAAAATCAACTTTTATTCCATTGTATTAAAAATTCCAAAACAGGGGATCATAAAAAACCATACTCAGTGCACATATATACGAGACGCTTACGTGTTTCGGACTATTTGTGCTTAGTCATAGGATCAAATAGTCCAAAAAGCGTAAGCATCTCCTACAAATGTGCACTAAGTATGTTTTTTTATGTTTTGGAATTTTTAATACAATGGAATAAAAGTTGATTTTATCTACATTTCAACCGGACGAGATACTGGATTTTCTTCTACAAACATGTATCTAGGGAGCTATGTGGGGGCCCACACTATATATGGGGGCTATGTGGGGGCTCACACTGCATATAGGTGAGCTATATGAGGGCTCATACTGAATATAGGGAGCTATGTGGTGGCTCATACTGTATATAGGAGGCTATATGAGGGCTCATACTGATTATAGGGAGCTATTTGGTGGCTCATACCATATATGGGGGCTACGTGAGGACTCATCCTGTATATAGGGGCTGTGTGTATGCTCATATGATATTTTGGGGAGTGTCAGCATACTTAATTCTTCTCAATTCTTCCCAACTGATGCAATTTATATTAATATAAAAAAAATTATGAATAATATTGAGCAGAATTAATCACAAACTTTTGGTTCAGCCCTCCACAACAGTTATAGTCTCTTATCTGGCCCATTCCTGCTCTATTTTATAACGCACTATACATAAGGGAAGAAAAATTGTTTCCCTCATTTTGCAGATACAGATGTGCACCCATGTGTTAATAAAGTGACCTATCACATGATCTATAAAGGGAATCATGTGGCATGTCAAATGAGTCGCCAGGAACTGTAGTGGGCCATGGCTTCTCTTAATCCGTCACTGCTTTTAGGTGATTACTTACTTCATAATATATAAAGACGCGAGCAGTGGAGCCATTTCAGGTAAATGAACATAGGTGGTTTCGCCTTAGAAAACTCAGCAGTTGTGCCAATGTCTAAAAGACGTCTTGTGCACTTAGTATCACTGTGCTCATTTCTGGAAGTCTGATTCTGACCTGCAAGGAAGTGTGTACTGCCCCGGGGCTCGGCCGGCTGCCAAGCCGCTCGGGTCCGTGCTCATCGGTGGGTGGCTCGAACTCCTCCCGGACCCGGGGGTCACGTCGCTCTGAAAGGGAGTTTGTGCTACGTGTAGGGATTTCGGTGGGGAAGGTTCACGGCCGAGGCCATGGAGTTTAAAGGTTTAAGTTTGTGACGCAACCCATGGGTTGTGTTGATGTGGACACCACCGCTGCCGGGGACGGTGTTATGCAGCCTGGTGTTGACCCCTCCGTGGGCAGGGGGTGATGGTCCCGGGGCTCGGTGATTGTGAGGTGCGCGCAAGATGGTGTGGTGCGGTGCGCGGCCCGAGGGCACTGTTGTACTCACTATGACAGATACACAGGAGTCTCTGGTAAACCAAAAAGGATGGTGGTCAGTGCACTTTGCCCCTTTCTCAGGTTGGTGGTTCCCGCCTTTCTCCTGCACCTTTACTTATCTGAGTGGTTCTTGCCATATTATGGCTTCCAATAGTTTTGGAATAGGGCTCAGCACTGTATGGAACCCTGTACCATCACTGCAGCTGCAAAACACACTTAATGATTGCAAACACTTTAGAAGATTTGAGAATCAACAAATGGATGCTTCATAATCCTCCAGCTTGATAAGTTAATTGGAAGCCATTCCATGGTGAGCCTACTTGAGGGAATTCCAAGGGGGTGTAAAGCTATCCTCAGAATAAAAGGAGGTACTTGAGTAATCTAAAGCTATGTGTGCACCCTGCATCTTCTTTTTACTTATTTATTTTACTGTACGATATGGACGCGCCCACCGACATCTGTGATTGGAAACCTCAGATGTGCTGTCACTCAGCGTGGGGGCTCATCTGACTGCAACCAATCACAGACGCTTGTGGACAGGGGAAGCAGTGACTATGTATGAGCCTAATGAGCAGCCTGGGAAGAATAATGAGAGGTCATGGGAACAGTGTGACAGCCGCCCCGATGACTCGATAAGTATGAAGTGCTTGCTCCAACCCTTTTGTGCTAGATTTTGATCCCCATAGACTTTTTATATGGGGACCGGCATCTCGCCAGAAACCAGGGATCAATCCCCCGCCGATCCTGAGTCAGCAGAGGATTGATCTGCCAGTCCTCCGAAACGCTGGGACAAAACACAAAAAGAATTGACATGCTACATCTTTGTGGTTACCACAAAGATGCAGCCAAAAAAAACTGCAAGAGCAAAAATGAAATCTCATACACTTTGCTGGGGAAGGAAATGCATATGCATGCAGTTTTGGTACTAAAACACCTGAAAAACATAGCAAAAAGCCACAGCGTGCACACAAGGCCTAAAGTTTAACATTAGTGATGAGCGAGTACTAAAAAGCTCGGGTGCTCGAGGCTCGGGCCGAGCATCCCAAGATACTCGTGTACTCGGCCCGAGCACCGAGCCCAATGTTATCCTATGGGAGACCCGAGTATTTTTATGAAATGAGATCCCGGCAGCATGTAGAAACCCTAAAAATGTCATAAAAGTCTCAGAAGAGTGCTCAAATGACATGGCAACAGCATGGGGAAGACCCCTTGAAGCATTTATCACTGAAAAGTCACAGCTGTGAACAATTTTGTCCGCGTTTTACGCCATTTTTACGGACTCACCAGAAAACCTTCAAAAATGACACCAAAATTAATTTTCATGGCGGAAATGTTAAGGGCACAAACCCAATAGTGAGATAGAGCTGGTGTATGTTACTTTTGGAGATTACATGAAAGATTTTACGTGAAAACATTGTGTGGCACTCCGATGTCCCTGAGAAGAGACGTACATGAAGGCCTCTTGAGTCTAATGTGCCCATTTTGAGGAAGTGAGTCTTTGCAGTATTTTCCTTTGCCAGGGCAGTCCAAAATTGTGAGGTTCACCAATGCTCCTGCATACAGACGTGCATGAGGGCCTGTAAACCTGAAGTGCCCATTGTAAGGAAGTGGGTCTATTGTAGTCATTGTAAGGAAGTGGGTCTATTGTAGTATAGCCCTTTGGCAGGGCAGCCAAAAATTGGGAGGCTCCACATTGTCCCTGGATAGAGACGTGCATGAGGGCCTGTAAACCTGAAGTGCACATTGTAAGGAAGTGGGTCTATTTTAGTATAGCCCTTTGGCAGGGCAGCCAAAAATTGGGAGGCTCCACATTGTCCCTGGATAGAGACGTGCATGAGGGCCTGTAAACCTGAAGTGCCCATTGTAAGGAAGTGGGTCTATTGTAGTATAGCCCTTTGGCAGGGCAGCCAAAAATTGGGAGGCTCCATATTGTCCCTGGATAGAGACGTGCATGATGGCCTGTAAACCAGAAGTGCACATTGTAAGGAAGTGGGTCTATTGTAGTACAGCCCTTTGGCAGGGCAGCCAAAAATTGGGAGGCTCCACATTGTCCCTGGATAGAGACGTGCATGAGGGCCTGTAAACTTGAAGTGCCCATTGTAAGGAAGTGGGTCTATTGTAGTATAGCCCTTAGGCAGGGCAGCCAAAAATTGGGAGGCTCCACATTGTCCCTGGATAGAGACGTGCATGAGGGCCTGTAAACCTGAAGTGCCCATTGTAAGGAAGTGGGTCTATTGTAGTATAGACCTTAGGCAGGGCAGCCAAAAATTGGGAGGCTCCACATTGTCCCTGGATAGAGACCTGTTAGGTTCTTAGTGCGTCCGTGCTTGCATTTAAAAAACGCACGTGTGTGCCTGTTGGTGGCAGCGTTCAGGTGCACTTGTGTGTGTTTTGCACAAACTTGGATATAATGCACAAGTCTAGTGAATACACATCAGCACAGCATTGCAAAATGCGCAAGGGTGTTGGCAACGAACAAGGAAGTGGACGTGATGGTGGTGCAGGCAGAGACCGAGGTCGTGTGCAAGCTCTAATTTCGCCACAACAAAGGGCCACATCTACTCGCTCGCACTTCCTGTCCCAAATTCTTGGGGACCGCAGCAGTACACCGCTCTTGAACCAAGACAGTCAACAGGTTGTTAGTTGGATAGCGGATAATGCTTCCAGTCAGATTGGCACCACCACAAACACTCTGTCTTCCACACGGTCAAGTGTCAGTAGCCATGATACTGCACCGCACATTTCAGAACCTGATCCTCCTTCCTACCACCAGGCCGAGTACACGTCCACGGACATTACTGATCCCACACTTGGACACTCGGAAGAGCTGTTCACGTTTCCATTCACACATTCTGGCCTCTCACCAGCTCCTGTTGAAGTGGGTCATGACGAGATTGTATGTACAGATGCCCAAATATTTGAGCAGCCACGTTCTCACGAAGTTGGCAACGTGTCTCAAAAAGGGGTGGACGATGATGAGACACAATTGTCAGGAAGTCAGGAGGAGGAGCTGGGTGCGGAAGAGGAAGACGACGTGGTGGATGATCCAGTAACTGACCCAACCTGGCAGGAGGATATGCAGAGCGAGGACAGCAGTGCACAGGGGGACGGAGGCGTAGCATCCCAACAGGCAGTAAGAAGCAGGGTGGTGGCCCCAGGCAGAAGTCAGGCAACCGTTCCCCGGAACAACAACACGACACAAGGTGCCTGTACAAATGTTAGGTCTTCCCGAGTCTGGCAGTTTTTTAAGTTGGCTCCAGATGATTCTAAAAATGCCATTTGCAACACCTGCCATGCCAGCATCAGCAGGGGTACCAAAACTAGCAGCCTGACCACCACCAGCATGATCAGGCACATGTCAGCCAAGCACCCGACTTTGTGGGAAGTACAACAGCGTCGAGGAGCAGTGCTTGCTGATGTGACTGCTACGTCTTCGCTTGTTGTGCATGCAAGCCAATCCCCTGTCCATGCTGCCCGCGAACAAGCCTCCTCCGGCCCTGCACCTGCAGTTGCCCACGCAGAAATAACACCATCATCAAGCACGTCCTTGTCCCAGCTTAGCGTTCAGTTATCCATTCAGCAAACCTTTGAACGCAGGCGCAAATACACTGCCAACGCCCCACATGCCACACTTCTAAATGCTAACATTTCGCGACTGCTTGCGCTGGAAATGTTGCCTTTTAGGCTGGTGGAGACAGAAGCATTCCGCGACCTGATGGCGACAGCTGTCCCACGTTACTCGGTCCCCAGCCACCACTATTTCTCCCGGTGTGCCGTCCCCGCATTGCATAACCACGTGTCACAAAACATCACATGTGCCCTGAACAATGCTGTTTCAGCCAAAGTCCACCTAACCACAGACACGTGGACAAGTGCTTGTGGGCAAGGCCGCTACATCTCGTTGACGGCACACTGGGTTAATATTGTGGAAGCTGGGACCCAGTCTGAGCGAGTGACGGAACACGTCCTTCCCACACCAAGGTTTGCAGGCCCTACCTCAGTCAGGGTTTCACCCACACTCTACAGCTCCGGAATGTCATGCTCTTCAGCCTCCTCCTCCTGCGCATCCTCATCCACTTTACCCTCAACACCAGTCCCAAGCTGGAAGCACTGCAGCACTGCCTCGGCGAAGCGGCAACAGGCTGTGCTGAAGCTAATCTGCATAGGTGACAAACCCCACAATGCAGAAGAGGTGTGGACAGCTCTGAAACAGCAGGCAGATCACTGGCTCACACCTCTGAACCTAAAGCCAGGAAAGGTCATGTGTGACAATGGCCGGAACCTGGTGGCGGCTTTGAGGCGAGGCAAGCTGACACATGGTCCATGCGTGGCCCATGTGCTCAACCTCGTGGTTCAGCGGTTTCTAAAGTCATACCCAGAGCTGTCTGATCTGCTGGTAAAAGTTCGCCACCTGTCTGCACATTTTCGAAAGTCACCTACTGCTTCAGCCGGCCTTGCCGGCTTTCAGCGCCATTTGCATCTTCCGGCTCACAGACTGGTGTGTGATGTCCCCACGCGTTGGAATTCAACTCTGCACATGTTGGTCAGGATATGTGAACAGAAGAGGGCAGTTGTTGAGTACCTGCATCACCTAAGCCGTAGGGAAATGGGTCAAACTCCACACATAACACCTGAGGAGTGGAGATGGATGTCCGACCTATGTACCATCCGCCAAAACTTTGAGGACTCCACCAAGATGGTGAGCGGCGATGACGACATTATTAGCGTCACCATACCGCTTCTCTGCCTTCTAAAACGGTCTCTGCTCAAAAACAAACATGATGCATTGCAGGCGGAGCACGATGAGTTGGAGCAAGAAACAGTAGTGGGTGTGGGTGATAACACACAGCCCAGCCTCGTCTCATCACAACGTGCAGTGGAGGACTATGACGAGGAGGAGGATGAAGACATGGAGCAACTCTCCGGCCAAATTGAGGATATGACATGCAGTCATATCCTCGGTTCAGCGTGGCTGGCCAGAGGACAGGGTAGATGATGAGGAGGAGGAGGAGGAGGACAGCATGTTCAGTCATCGTGTTGGTCAGGATACTGAAGTGATGGCTGTTAAGAGTCTGGCGCACATGGCTGACTTTATGGTAAGCTGCCTGTCTCGTGACCCTCGCGTTAAGAACATCTTGGCTGACAATCATTACTGGTTGGTTACACTGTTAGACCCACGCTAAAAGGAGAACTTTATGTCTCTTATTCCCGAGGCGGAGAGGTCAGGCAAAATGCAGCAGTTCCAGAAGGCCATAGTCACGGAAGTAGGCAAAGCATTCCCCTCACAAAACGCTAGCGGCATAGGTCAGGAATCAGTGGACAACCAAGGCATACAGCCGAGAGAGGCACAAGTCCAATCCGCCAGAGGTAGGGGAACAGTCTTTAAGATGTGGGACAGTTTTCTCAGCCCCTCACATACCACAGCCCCTGAGGTGCGGGGTAGTGCCACAAGAAATCCTAAGTTTGCCCAGATGCTCAAGGAGTACCTTGCAGATCAAACAACTGTACTCCGACATTCCTCTGTGCCTTACAATTAATGGGTACCCAAGCTGGACACGTGGCATGAATTGGCTCTCTACGCCTTGGAAGTCCTGGCCTGCCCTGCCGCTAGCGTTTTGTCAGAGCGTGTTTTTAGTGCCGCAGGTGGAATCATTACAGATAAACGCACCCGCCTGTCAACTGAAAATGCTGACAGGCTGACTCTGATCAAGATGAACAAGGGTTGGATTGGGCCAGACTTCACCACACCACCAGCAAATGACAGCGGAATTTAAAGTTTGTAACGGGAATTTGCCATGTACCTCCACTCACCCATGGTAACACACTTCTGGACTTTGGCTAATCGCTGGACTGCTCCTCCTTCTCCTCATGCGCCATCATGATGACCATTACAATAGTTAGGCCGTTGTTTCAGGTATACCCCCAGTGGTAAATCTTTTCGCCCATTCTTTCAGAATGGGCATTACAACGACAGGAGACCCGCTCCTTTGCAATGGGAACAATGTTTTGAGGCCCTCATGCACATCTCTATCCAGGGACAATGTGGAGCCTCCAAATTTTTGGCTGCCCTGCCTAAGGGCTATACTACAATAGACCCACTTCCTTACACTTGGGCACTTCAGGTTTACAGGCCATCATGCACGTCTTTATCCAGGGACAATATGGAGCCTGACGCTGCCACCGACAGGCACACACGTGCGGTTTTTAAATGCAAGCACGGACGCACTAAGAACCTAACAGGTTTTTAGGAGCGACAATTACTGAGAAGTCTGACACTATCAGACACTGCTGACTGACGTGTATTATTCACTAGACTTGTGCGTTATATACTAGTTTGTGCAAAACGTGCACCTGTATGCTGCCACCGACAGGCACACACGTGCGGTTTTTAAATGCAAGCACGGACGCACTAAGAACCTAACAGGTTTTTAGGAGCGACAATTACTGAGAAGTCTGACACTATCAGACACTGCTGACTGACGTGTATTATTCACTAGACTTGTGCGTTATATACTAGTTTGTGCAAAACGTGCACCTGTATGCTGCAACCGACAGGCACACACGTGCGGTTTTTAAATGCAAGCACGGACGCACTAAGAACCTAACAGGTTTTTAGGAGCGACAATTACTGAGAAGTCTGACACTATCAGGACTGTTTCAGACTGTGTACACCAGCCCCAGATATGATAAAGGCTGGTATACGGTCACCACTAGGAATGGCTATATACCCTGCCTGCCTGCCTGTATACAGCTACAATAGTCCTGAGAAGGACTCTTCTGGTCACTAGCCTGTATTCCGACCTGGCTATACCCTGCCTGTATACAGCAACAATAGTCCTGAGAAGGACTCTGCTACTGTACTCCGACCTGGCTATACCCTGCCTGCCTGTATACAACTATAATAGTCCTGAGAAGGACTTCTGGTCACACTGTTTGCAGCCCTGCTACGGAAATAACTATAAAGGGCCGCAAACCTTTCCCTGAAGCAGCAACCCTCTCCCTGCACTGACTGTCTGGAAGGCTGTGAGCAGAGCACAGCGCGCCCACCGGTATAAAGGCTCGGTCACGCTGTGCAGGCCGGCCAATCACTGCAATTCCACAACTAACAGGGCTGTGGCATTGCAGTGGTCTGCCAGCCAATCCCTGCATGAGAGTTGGCTCTCAAAAGAGCGCCAACATGCAGGGATGAAGACCACGAGTACAGCACGAGTATCGCGAGATTATTCGGTCCCCGCCGAGTAGCCCGAGTACAGTGATACTCGTGCGAGTACCGAGTAGTGACAAGCATATTCGCTCAACACTATTTAACATGCATTCTCATTTGATGTTGCACATTTGTTTCCATATGTGTCCCTTCATAGATTTGCTGTCTTCAGTCTGAATCTACAATGTCCACATTGCAATAAGAACAGGGAAAACCAAAGCACCAATATGTGTCCACATTTTTGGCCAGTTGTGTACAAATACAAACACACACACACACACATCTTTATATATGTTATGTACTTGTCTTTGGTTCTTTAACCATATCTAGTTCAATAAATTCAGATTATTTTTCTATAGAGATGCTGAGATGCTGTATGTTTACTTATTCGTGCACTTAGTCTTTTTATTATCTGATGAAGATTCACAAAGTGTGACTGCCAATCATACAGAAATATGTAGCCACCAGGAAACAGCAACATCCTTTAGATACACAGAACAGAGTGCTTCCATGTAACCGATATCTTCTACTTCCTGCACTGATCGCTGGCTAACATAATTGAAAGATACAAGCACCGATCAGACACTCATTTGTGTAAATAAATACAGTATACTTACAAGGCTGGTGAAATAAAAATATGACTGATAATTTTTTTTGGCACCTACACATGGTTGATAATAGTTTATGGGTACTATCGTTGGCCATTTGAGCAATTGTATGGGTTCAGTCTACGATCATTCTTGCACTATAACTTGACTTGTATGACTGCATTGCCCCATCTGTGAGAGCCCTGGGCATCTGGCACATGTTTGATTTTAGGGGCCCTAATTTTCTTAGACACTCATTATTGTAGTCTGTGATTATATGACTAATAGTGCTAAATTATTTCTTCATGATTATAATGATTTCATTATACATTAGAAGCACTTTACAGAAATGCACCAGACACACAAGGAAATGGTTGATTCATTTTGCCCTGGGCAGCAAAAGAACTTTTCCATACCTTCACAGACCTTCATGAAAACAACATATTAATTTATTTTCCTGTATTTTTGTTAAAGTAACCAAGTTCACGGACTAGGTACAGATTGCTTTCTTTTTGAGAAGTTGGTATTTGTACTCCAATAGAACATAGTACAAACATATAATTGTATCTATACCTAAATTACAGGCTCCCAGGGGTTAATTCAACAGATAAGTAAGAACTGAGGCATACATGTTTAGTAATTCAAATTCATTATCTTGCATCCTGTTATTCACTGTTTTCATGCTCTAGGCCTTTATATTAACATATACAGCATTTTAGCACGTCTGATTTTTTTTATTATGTTTATGGTGCTGATTAAGAATATGACTTTGGGTATGCCAAATTGGCTCTAGTTTCTGAGATATATAATAGTTTATTAATACAGCACGATTAAAAGTTAAGTATGTTTGATTTGAATAATTAATACAATATTAATTAATTAGTTAATTGTTATTAATATCAGTGCTTCAAAAAACATTGTTTATGCAATTTCCTTTTATATGTATCCTCAGGACAATTGCGTTGGAGATTGTAACAGTAGCCTGCTATCATGTGCACATCCCATCTGCCATCATGTGTACGTCCCATCTGCCATTATGTGTACATCCCATCTGCCATCATGTGTACGTCCCATCTGCCATTATGTGTACGTCCCGTCTGCCATCATGTGTACGTCCCGTCTGCCATCATGTGTACGTCCCGTCTGCCATCATGTGTACGTCCCATCTGCCATCATGTGTACGTCCCGTCTGCCATCATGTGTACGTCCTGTCTGCCATCATGTGTACGTCTTGTCTGCCATCATGTGTACGTCCCGTCTGCCATCATGTGTACGTCCCGTCTGCCATCATGTGTACGTCCCATCTGCCATCATGTGTACGTCCCATCTGCCATCATGTGTACGTCCTGTCTGCCATCATGTGTACGTCTTGTCTGCCATCATGTGTACGTCCCGTCTGCCATCATGTGTACGTCCCGTCTGCCATCATGTGTACGTCCCGTCTGCCATCATGTGTACGTCCCATCTGCCATCATGTGTACGTCCCATCTGCCATCATGTGTACGTCCCGTCTGCCATCATGTGTACAAAGCTGTGCATAATCTTTCCCCTCCGTACATCTCCGAACTACTCTCCCACTACACTCCAACACATCACCTCCGGTCCTCCCAAGATCTCCTCCTCTCCTCCTCTCTCATTCGCTCCTCACACAACCGACTCCAAGACTTCTCCCGAGCATCCCCAGTCTCCTGGAACTCGCTGCCTCAACACGTCAGACTATCCCCTACCCTTGCAAACTTCAAACGGAACCTGAAAACGCACCTGTTCCGAAATGCCTACAATCTACGATGAACTCGCTGCCGCCCGACCACCGTGCGGAGCTGCCGCCCGACCACCGTGCGGAGCTGCCGCCCGACCACCGTGCGGAGCTGCCGCCTGACCTACACCCCACCTATTGTCTCCTCCCCATAATCCTATAGAATGTAAGCCCGCAAGGGTAGGGCCCTCTTCCCTCTGTACTAGTCTGTCTACTGTAACTTGTATACGTATTTTGTATGTAACCCCCTTCTCATGTACAGCACCATGGAATTAATGGTGCTCTATAAATAAATAATAATAAATAATAATAATGTGTATGTCTTGTCTGCCATCATGTGTACGTCCCGTCTGCCATCATGTGTACGTCCCGTCTGCCATCATGTGTACGTCCCATCTGCCATCATGTGTACGTCCCGTCTGCCATCATGTTTACGTCCTGTCTGCCATCATGTGTACGTCTTGTCTGCCATCATGTGTACGTCCCGTCTGCCATCATGTGTACGTCCCGTCTGCCATCATGTGTATGTCTCATCTGCCTTGATATCTCTCCTCCATCACCTTCACATCCTGGTGGAACCTCTTGCCTCGCTCCTCTTTGGACTCTCTAATGGTATCTGGAAAAATGTTTTAATGACTATGAAGATAGTGTAAATTTTTATGCTCATATTAACTTCCAAATTTCTGAAAACTAACGAGCATATCTTACACCAGTTATTCATAATTGTCTGCTCTGTGATTACCCAAGAAATTCTTCACAACAAAGACAAAACTTTTCCAGGCCAAATCCTCAATGTCATTTATTAATGTGGTAAAATTGGAATAGTTCATGAGTTTACGAATATGAGTGCCATCAAAGATTCCAACTTTTAGTGTTTCCATGCTCAGTCCTTGGAACGACCTACAAATGTACGTGGAGCAACAAATTGCTTAATTAATCCTAGCTTAATATGAAGCGGTGGAAGAATTATTTTGCTCTTGTCCACAAGTGGCTTGTTGCCAATATTTGAAGCGGTCTGATAATTATTTTGCTCTTGTCCATTAGCGGCTCGTTGACAATATTTGGAGAGCCAACCATCATTTCTGCCATGACACTTTTGTACCATGATCTTTCTTTGCCCTGCTATCCCAGAGGCACATGAAGAATGGGTATTTTATGTATCCAGATTGCTGTCCAAGCAAGAAATTCACCATTTTCATATCAACACAAATCCACCACTGATGTTCACGATAACGGATTTTCTGTCATATAATTTTTACATTTTCAAATTCTTCTTTAAGTTTTATTGAGTGAGCAACAGAAAGATATGCGTAACAGATACCATTGTGCAAGAGAACACATTTCAAGCTTCTAATGGGGCTGTCTATAAAAAGCCACCAGTCTTCTGGTTGTTATTCCGCTGGTCCCATTTGAAGTACAATTCCTGGAATATGCATATATAGTGCAGTATACAAGTTCTTCCTGTTGTTTGAAATATGGGAGAAGTCTCTTTTATCTTGTCCGATAGGCTGTAATTTTAACCTCTGCCTTCATAAGATTTTGTTCATTTAGTCTAGATGTTCATTTCAGATGATTTTCTTGTACAGATTGAAGATTCTATTCAGTTAATTGAGTTCTCTTTGGCTTAGTGGTTGAGGCTTTGAAGTGGATGGTCTGGTGGTCTGGTAAACACTGATATGGGAACATCATGCCACGTGGAATAAGGCCCCGTCACACTAAACAACATCGCTAGCAACATCGCTGCTAACGAACAACTTTTGTGACGTTGCTAGCGATGTTGCTGTGTGTGACATCCAGCAACAACCTGGCCCCTGCTGTGAGGTCGTTGGTTGTTGCTGAATGTCCTGGGCCATTTTTTAGTTGTTGCTGTCCCGCTGTGAAGCACAGATCGCTGTGTGTGACAGCGAGACAGCAACAACTAAATGTGCAGGGAGCAGGGAGCCGGCTTCTGCGGAGGCTGGTAACCACAGTAAACATCGGGTAACCAAGAAGCCCTGTCCTTGGTTACCCGATATTTACCTTTGTTACCAGCCTCCGCCGCTCTCACTGTCAGTGCCGGCTCCTGCTCTGTGCCATGTAGCTGCAGCACACATCAGGTAATTAACCCGATGTGTGCTGTAACTAGGAGAGCAGGGAGCCAGCGCTAAGCATTGTGCGCTGCTCCCTGCTCTGTTCACATGTAGCTGCAGCACACATCAGGTAATTAACCCGATGTGTGCTGTAACTAGGAGACTGGGGGCTGGTCACTGGTTGCTGGTGAGCTCACCAGCAACTCATGTAGCCACGCTCCAGCGATCCCTGCCAGGTCAGGTTGCTGGTGGGATCGCTGGAGCGTCGCAGTGTGACATCTCACCAGCAACCTCCTAGCAACTTACCAGCGATCTCTATCGTTGTTGGGATCGCTGGTAAGTTGCTTAGTGTGACTGGACCTATAGTCTTGCTTGTTCCAAATCATTCTAATCCCACTGAGCTTCCTTGTAATGATTAAAGTCTTTAATCTTTACAACACAAAAATAACAATCGTCATGGTGGTTGTTACTTTCTCTCCATAATATTGGCACACTAGCATTTAAACTTTTTTTTCACTATTTGTACACTGTCGTTGGTACTTAAAACATATTTTGCAAACCATATGTGCAGTCCAAGACTTATCCTGTTCTCCATGCTGTACTCCAAAACTTAGCCAGGTATACCCAATGCACAAGTCTGTGATATTCTTTTTTTTCAATCATTTACTCTCCACATATGTATATTATATTTATATACTTATTAAGACAGACCTTTTTGGATATAAACCAAGACTGGGTTGACAAACCTTTCTATAGCCGACTTCTTTCCTCAGTAAACTCACAGCAGAATTTTGGCTTCAAAAAGTCAGTTTTATAACACTATAGGCCTACACATAGAAAGGCAAAATAATTATATGGTATATTTCATTACTTTAGACACTGTTAAAAATTTATAAGACAGATCAAAAGCTATTGCATTTGTTATTACACACAAGTCGCATTGGGGGAATACATTAGTTTCATGGATATCCATTATCTCACAAACTAGAACCAATTCAGCAAACGTAATGTGATTTTCTAATCATACTCTCAATCTTTAGCACCCTCAAAATACCCAAAATCCAATAAAAAAAACTTGGCATCTGCAAAAAATTGTTTTTGTAGACCCTTATTATCATAGTACATATATTATGTCATAACACTTTCATGTTTGACAATACATTTTACTGTACTTGCAGAGAAGAAGTGCCCCAATGGGGTGTAAATACTCACTCTCTAGCAATCCTATACATGCCTTGGAGGGAAGAAAATTATTATTGTTATTTTTAATGCAGAAGTTGCTTTTTTCAATGACATTGTCTGGTACAGCCGCTACATAGATGATCTGCTTTTTTATGGTCTGGCCACATAGTGATAGTTCTGGACTTTGTCACCAAACTAAACAATAACAGCTGTTATAATTTGCACTTCACATTATCTGGTCCTAGTTTGCAAATTCCTTTTTTAGATATCCTTCTTACAGGTGGTGTGTCCAATATCCACCACTTGGCTTTTGGATGGATGGACGGACTTGATGTCATATTCTTTCATAATATAGCTTAGCAATTTTCTTGACTTACAGACCACTATCGAATCAATGAGCTAGATGATGCTGTTTTGTTCTCTTTGGAAATCTTCTTCATGGCTGCTCCTCAATTCAAACCAGTCACCTTTCATGTGGGAATCAACCTAATAACACACTGCACTATTAAGGAATGTGAAAACAGGTTGTAATTTGTAGTATACAGGAAGAAAAAGATTTTTTCAATACCAGGTGTAAAACAGTAACATTGCAGTGACATGACAAGTATCTGTATAACTAATCATATGCTAAATAGTTGAAAGTCAAATTTTATGTATGAGATAGCCAAGATGATTATCTATAAATTAAGGTAGTCTCACACTCAAAGCTGTAGTGGAAGACTGGGGCCACATGGTCAATAATGCAAGTGCATCGTATGAAACTTGGCTCCCGCTTTGCCGGAGTGTAAGCTGAGTGTCATGCGACTGTCAAGCCACTTCGCACAGCCACGGAGGACAGGGCAGGCGCTGCGGAGGAGAGGGAGGGATTAATCTCCTCTTCTCCTCCATTATCAGCTGATGGATATATCGCACTGAACTTTGCTGTAACGCCAGTGCAATGCGATGTTTTTCTCGCACTCATAGACTTGTGTGGGTGCGAGTGAAAACAAGTCATATTCCACCCACAGCATGCTGCCATTGTTTTCTTGGTCTGACTAGGGCTGAGAAAAAAATCGCTCAAGGGAGCTGCCCCATAGAGTAACATAGGACCAGGTGGAATTTAATTTTTTATCGCATTCCACTCGTTCTGTTTTACTCACCATGTGTGCTCAGCCAAAGGTGAGATATGGAGCCTGAAAGTCAAAAGTTCAAAACATTGTTTCACTTTTGGTCATCAGTTTACATACTTCCTTGTTTAGAAAAGAAGTTTTGGGCAATACAATTTTGCAATCAACCAGCTCTCACTCTTCACATACCACAAAGGGTATTCCTCATGGTGAATTTCCACAAGCTCGCCACATCTGATTTGATGACTCTGCTTTTGTCACGGAGGGCATATAGGGCATATTAATAGACAGGGATACAATAAAAAATGTATTTGTTCTGCCTTCAATAAAGTCTTCAGTAGGGCTGAGCGGACGCGACTGTTATAGTCCGGATCCGCGTGGTTTCAAAGATGCCCGGGTGCCGGGCCCGGGCCCAGGACTCCGGATGTACAATTTGGCACTGGGAAAATTAAAGGAAAAATAAAGAAAATAAAGAAAAAAAGAATTAGCTTAACCATGGACTCGATTGAACTTTGACTGTCACTGTCAGTGTCAACCTGCTTCTTGCTCTGTAGAGACACTTGTCTGTACAGAGCAATGAAGCAGAGCTGATATGGCTCTCACTGTGAACTATGTCAGGCTAAGGATTTTTTTTATAATAAAGATGGAGTCTCTAAATGTTTTTTTGTTTTATTTCTAATAAAAAAAAAATTCTGTGTTGTGTTTTTTTTTACTGTTTACTAGAAATTCATGGTGGCCATGTCTAATTTGGCATGACACCATGAATTTTGGCTTAGTACCAGCTGAGAATACAAAGCTTGTATTAACCCCTTAATACCCAGCATGCCACCGCCATCAGGGCTGCTGGACGAGCTGAGTAAAGCACCTGCAAATGGCACTAAGAAACACTGCGCCATTTCCAGGGGTAGCTGCAGGCTGCGGTTTTTAGCTTGGGGGCCTAGAACGCTTAGGCCTTACCACGCTAAGAATCCCAGCCCCCAGCTGCCTGGTTTTACCTGACTGGTGATCAAAATACGGCGGGAGCCAATGCATTTATTTTTTAAATTATATTTTTAAATAATTAAAAAAAAATTAATGGTCTTCCTTGTATTTTGATTGCCAGCCAAGGTAAAGCCAGGCAGCTGGGGGTCATCCGCTTTATCTGCACTGAGAATCAAAAGTACCACGGAGCGCTACGTCATTTTTTTTTAATTTATTTATTTTTACACTACTATATGTGTGAGGGACTCAATAGCAAATCTCAGATGCTTTCACTCAGAATGGGCATCTGTGATTGACTGTTGGAGTAACCTGGAATCTGCCCATAAATTCTAGATGTCGGAGGTTTTTTTTTTGGGGTAATAAAGATGGAGTCCTAAATGTCTTCTGTTTTATATCTAATAAAATAGTTTTATCTCTGTGTTGTTGTTTTATTTTACTGTTAACAGAGTGGGCATCTGTGATTGGATGCTGGAGTAATCTGAAACTAGCCTATACATGCTGTGTCGAGTGGTATGCCAGATATTCCATAGCATTTTCCATTTTGTTTGAAAGGTTGACAATGGCAACTTGTACCCAGATGGCTGGTGCCAATGGTGCTGCTTACTTGGTAAATTTTTTTCTTTTATTTTCTTTTATAATCACCTTATCCATTGACACCTTTCCCTTTAGCATATAGTTTTTACTGAACTATACTAGACTTTTGTCTCTGTTTTCAACCCAATTATTCACCTCCTCTCAATAAGTACTGAACAAGAAATGCTAGGGAGACATCTAAAAAGCCTATCATGGCAATAGGTCACACTAATGTTGTGGAGTTTACAAATGTCAAATTTAACTGCTAAAAGAACAATCATTGTTAAATACCTGGATTTTTTACACTTTATTTTGCTACTTTTTAACAAAATTATTCTACCACATTACAAAAAGGACTGAACAAGAAATGCAGGTTAGACATTCATAAAGCCAAATGCAGCAATAGGCCACAGTATTGGTGTAGCCTGTTTGGGAGACAATTTTGACCGCTAAAATAGATGTGCGAAAAAAACACCAAACAGTCTCGGAAACGTATCTGGATTTTTATTTTAAATTTGGCTAATTTTTTTAACACAATAATGCCCAATTTTTCAAAAAGGACTAAAAAAAATAATAGGTTGATTTCTGAAAAGTAAAGTTTGTACATCAGCTCGCCAGTTTCTATAGTGCAATTGTCTTTCAGGCAAGGGTGCGGTGCCCGAAAAGATCCCGGTCCGGCTCCCAGGTATGTAATGCTGTCAAAAAAGAGAGTGGTGTCCAGCTTCTGCATATATTAGAATGCTAGATATCTCCAGGATAATTCTTCTTGAATAAAAACATTTATTTTTGAAGTCCAACATGAAAAAGGTAACAGTATCGGCCAACGCATTTCAAGAATAGATCTGCTCATATTCATAGCTATGGGCTATGGACGAAAGCCATGAATGAGTGGATGAAAGCCATGACTGAGTGAGAAACGTAGAGGGTTACACTAAATTCAGAAAGGACAGGAAAGACAAAAAAGGTGGAGGGGTGTGTGTATTTATTAAATCTAACTTAAGACCTGTGCTTAATGGCCACATAGGGGGAGCTGTGACAATGTAGAGTCAGTATAGGTAAATGTACATGGGGAGGGCAATAATGGAAACCTGCTAATTGGAGTTTGCTATAAGCATCCTGACATAGCTGAACAGATAGAGGGTGAAATGCTGCAACAAATTAAAAGAGCAGCAAAAATAATAATCGGGTCCTTATTATGGGGGATTTCAACTATCCAGACATTCAGTGGGACAAAAAAATCTTCTGGTTGTGCTAAAAGCTGCAAGTTCTTATCTACATTTAAAGACTGTCTCTCTCAGTTGGTAGATGAACCAACCAAGGAAGATAATTTGTTGGATTTGGTCCTGTCAAATTGACCAGATACAATTTCAGATATACAGGTCCGGGAGCACTTGGGCAGCAGTTTAGAGGAAATGCTAAAACCTGGAATATTAGGAAAGCTGATTTCAGCAAATTAAGGGAAGTGCTTAATCATGTAGATTGGGACAATTTCATGTTAACTGGGGATACCAAACATAAATGGGGTAAATTTAAGTATACACCACTAGAATCTTGTGGAAAACTTGTACCATCTGGTCATAAAAAGTCCTGGAATAAAAATAAACCACTATAGATAAATAAAACAGTACAAAGTACAATAAAACAAAAATAAAGGGCATTCATGATCTTGAAGGCTGAAAATGCAGAAATTTCAGGAGTATAAAGATCTCAATAAGAAATGTAAAACATAAAAAAAGCTAGCGAAAATTAATTAGTAAAACACAAATCTCCAAAGACATTAAAATAAATCCAAATCTTTTTTTATAAATACATCAATGCCAAAAGGAAAACACAGGATGGTATTGTTGAGGATAAAGAATTGAGTATCCAAAAATACTTAATTCAGCCATTTCATAGACTCAGGTATATAGTTCAGTAGATGTGAACTAACACACATATTTGTGAATGCTTTGTTTCTTACTAACATGTATATATGTATATTACATATTCAGTGATTTTTCCTTAGACACAGTATATATCAGCACAAGTAATTTTAAAGATGGCTGCCATTTCCTGTCTACACCCGAGGTGATATACAAAAGAAATTCCTGGAGCCTGGACTGACCAATCCAAGGAGGATGTGCAGATCTCTCTACGTCATGAAGCCCTGTGATACTTGATTAGACTAAAACTTTTGTTTACACCCCTTTACTGCTCGGTCTAGAGTTTTTTCAAATAATAAAGATTACTTGGTGAGAGCCAGTCATGGAGATAGTTGTAACTGACTTGCTGTCCAGTTATTTAGTCTCGAAGTGCACTCATGACATTTTAATTTGAAACAGCAGCCAGATCCTGAGAGATCCTTTGAGTCTCATCATCATCATCATCATCGTCATTTTTAACCTTGACAGTTGGCGCCCAACGTGGGGCCACCGAGAAGGGTGAGTCAGAGCTTCCATTTTCCGGACGTCTGGGGGCTACTCCACAAGTATCCAGGTATCGCTCGATAGGATTGATCCCCCTCCATTCCACGTAAGCATCATATACATTGTGTGTGCTGTTTTACCTGTGGTTCGAGAGACACCTGGCGAAAGGGGGTGGTCACTAGTCCAGAGAATGGTAGTGCACCGGAGACCTAATGGTGTGACTGTCACTCACTGGTGACCTAGAGAAGGACCCAGTCCCCATAGGGGCTAGGCGTAGGTGTTAAAGGATCTGACTGTCTGTATTTCTGAGCTGTAAGTAAGGTAGAAATAGGGGGCTTTTTGAGAAGCTGTTGATTTGCATATAGTGTATGGTTAATCAGGCTTGTTATTACTCTGTTTGGTTCTCGGAGAGTTAATTGTCTGTTATTGTTCACGGAGGCTAGGGATGCAGCTGCTGTCTTTGTTCTGTGAAAAAGAAGGGGGGTCAGTCCCTCACTGGCTGCTTACACGGGACAGAGAGCGGGAGTTGTATTACGCGCTGTGCCTGCAGTCTCTTACACAAAGAAAGCAGGGGGGGGAGTTAACAATCACCTACTGCCTGCAGTCTTTACATTGAGGGAAAGCAAAAAAAAAAAAACGGGGTGGGGGCCATATGTTCATCGGCAGCTTGAGGCGGAGCAGAGATCAAATTACATAGCTACGTCCCTGCCGTCTTTTAGCTGAGAGGAAGCAAGGGGGGGTTAGTGAATTACCCATCCCTGCTAGGAGTGAAGAGGCAGAGACAGCGTAGCTGCTTGTAGTGAGGAGAAAGGAGGCGTCAGTGGGCTAACATACAGGAGGTGGCTGCAGCCTTTGTATAGTAAAGCAAACGGAGGAGTTGTAATGATTTGAAAGAAAGACAAGTGTTATTTTGGTTTGGATTGGAACAAAAACTAACGGGTTCATGCGTTTTTCAGTATTTACAATTGTTTGTTTTTGAACAGAAGTATGAGAACTAGCGATTCCCCTGTGTTGCAGATGACACAGCCACTGTTTATTAAATATTAAATATTGGATAGATAATAAACGAGGCAGGAAGGGTTCTGTTAACTTAAAGTGGAATTAGCGTATTCCCCTGCGTTTTAAACGTGAGCCACTGTTATGAGGGGGTAGGTCTTCATAACGAGGCGGGAAAGGATTTCATTTTAGTTAAGTTAAAAGTGTCGGAATTAGCGGATTCCCCTGCGTATTAGACGCAAGTCACTGTTTGCATTGGATATGCAAACGAGGCGGGGAAAGAATTCCGGTTGGAGCCGGCCGGTCCAATTAGAACACTTTGTATACTCTCTGTTCAAAAGGAAATGTGTTTTTTTAGTAGGAACTGAGAACGCTGTCGTCCTAGTTACAACAAAAAAAAAAGAGCGGAAAAATATATAAAAGATTGTAAAAACTTGTGTAAAATCGTTGGACTACCACTAGATGGCAGGCTGCAACCCATGTACTGAAGTTCAGATTAATTTCCAGTGAGAGTATACTGGATGACAAAGACCCTATTCACTGTGTGTTGCTGTTTGTAGAATCACTAAATGTTTTTCTCTAGCTGTGCCCCATTGTTCTCCTTCTCTAGGAGTTACTGTATCCGGTATTAACCAAACCCCCCTTTGCATTCTATAATGCAAACTAGTTTAGAGCCCTTAAAAGTAACACCCCTGGCACCGCTCGTAGTTTCAGCCACTCCCAGTACACCCAGGGAGTCACAACATGGATGCTACACCTGGAAGTCAGGTGCCTGGAACTTCCTGTGGCAGCCGTCTTGCTACACCCACTGATGGCAGTACACCTGATAAGCCACGCCCCTCGCAATGGCTCTTTGTTCAAAGCTTTCCACCCATCCCCGGTGGGAGGTGTTCTCTGGTATAAATGACTAACACATTTGAATAAGTATAAATAGTATATTTGTTTACTCAGCTATCCAATACATGCAAGTCAAAAATAAGTAAGTGAAATTTTTACTGAATTGATAAATAATCAGAGATAAGAATGGAATGTGTCTTTCCCCAATAGAGACGTAAGTTTAGTTTAACCCTTAGAGTTCAGGATTTCACATTTTTAGTTTACTGCTTATACCTGAATAGGGAATATTAGATTTCATGGGATGTGCGATTTAATTTCTGTGTTGTTTTGTTTTTTAATGGCGATTTATTTCTAAACAATTTATATATTTTTGCAGGTTAGTCACCCAGTCACAGCTGTCATTTAATCATGTCTCAGTTATTTCTATTATGAAAGGTTTTTCTTTTCTTTATGGATACAGTGTTGTTTATCGTAAGGTTTTAAAATTCCCCAGCAATGTATATTGTTGTAAGATATACGTTATTTTCAGTGTTTGTTAATTTTTAGTTTTAGTATGTAGCTAATTTATTACCTGCTGTTTTATTTTTCTTTTAGGGGATACCAGCATAAAAACTCTGAATTTTGCCATATTGGTAAATAAACAATTAAACAAGGGGGGAATAAGGTATTAATTATATTCTCCAGTTTCTTCGAGGGTGCAGCAGGCATATTATTTAGGTTTTGAAGCTGACCTTTTTTCCCACAGGCTATGTTTATTAGATTACTATGAGGTATATCTGTTAACTGAAATGGGAAAAATGTTGTCCTATATGTTTATTTTGTTTATTTATTTAGTATTTTCAGTCATGTGAAGTATAGATGACCACTAACTGTATTATGGTCAGAGTTAAAGTTATAAGAATGATCTAATCTATATTTCTTTTAGTTTTGTTTTTATAGATGAAACCAGATGGTGGTCGATTCTGCACTGGATATGCTACAGGTTACACAACATGAGGTAGTTAAATTTGAGCCACTCTCCCCTCCTATCGATACAGGAGGCAGTGCATTAAATGCCTCTCTAGATGGGTGGAACAGGAGTGGGTAAGAGTTTTTAGATGTGTATGTAGGTTGTAGATTTTTTCCTGTTGTCAAATGAATTAGGTATGCTGAAGAGAAAGTCTAGATCTGAGCTGATGGAATTGGATGGAGATCCCCGCACAGGTGCAGCTGACCAAGAAGCAGTGAACGGGCCTAGAGTTGAGAGTCTTTCACCATGCATAGAGACCATGCCTCGGTGACACCGGTCACGTCAGTGACTTCTGTCACTCCTTGTGTTCTTAAATCCCTACAGGAACAAGCAAATCAACAAGGACTGGAGTGTGACATGCAGGGAGCCAACTGACTGAGGAAGGTCTGTGGACAAAGGGTGGTAAGCTTTCTCTGCCATGAGAGCTCTTCTTAATGATGGCCCAGGTAACATCTATGAAAGACAATTGTCAGTGTGTGCTTTGGTGACACCAGGGTTCAGTACCCAAGTGGGTAGACTCACCCAGTCTTGTAAGACAAGTGCCTAGAACGAAGTGAGAAAAAACTGTAAAGAGTCCGTAGAAACACCCTGCACCTGCTCTACCCATATTTTTTTTTTTTAGAGACTGCAGACTGATTATAGATGTATATCATGAGCACGTTGTATGCAAGTCTGTGCGTGTTGTGTAAATTTCTCTCCAGGTTTGGTCAGAGGCATTCCAGTGCAGAAAACGATATTATTGCTGAGAAGCACATAAAGGTGGTATGTAAAAAAAAAAATGTGCTTACAAAAAGTGTATATTTTATAGAAAAGTGAAAACTAGTAAATCGTGTATAAAATGTATATGTTTGTTTTGTTCTTTTCGTAATAAACAGGTCTTTATGTAAGATGTTTTTGGTTTAGCACAGACATTTATATTTTTATATAATTGACTGAATAGTGTGATAATCCGGTGTATTCTCCAATTCCAGATCATAAATCAGAGCTATTAGCATATGGTCTCCAGTCAGGAGACTGATTGATCCTAAAGGACAAGTGAGAAAGAGCCATGAGTCAACACTAGAGGAGCCGATCCAATCGCAGAAAAATCTATGGATCCATGCCTCGCATTGCAAAAGGGTTGATCAACCAGAGCTGCACTGAGCGTTCTGCTCATACTTATCCTTTTCAGAAAACCCTGTACAGTCTTAGACCAGCATTGCCAGAACAGTTAGAAGAGAGGACTTAGAGAACCTTGAGACATGGGAAAGTCCAACTACAAAGGGTGAGGACTTGCCTAGGAGTCCTTGGTCTCAAACCGGTGAAGAAAACCTCTTTCAACTTTCCGCTCATGTTTCAACGTTCAGTTAGGCAGGTTTTTCAACAGATCTTTCTACCTTTCTTCCTAAGGGAACACAGTACCCTTAGAATTCAGAAATGGCAGAAGTAAGTCATTAGGGGGGACTGTTGAGGATAAAGAATTGAGTATCCAAAAATACTTAATTCAGCCATTTCATAGACTCAGGTATATAGTTCAGTAGATGTGAACTAACACACATATTTGTGAATGCTTTGTTTCTTACTAACATGTATATATGTATATTACATATTCAGTGATTTTTCCTTAGACACAGTATATATCAGCACAAGTAATTTTAAAGATGGCTGCCATTTCCTGTCTACACCCGAGGTGATATACAAAAGAAATTCCTGGAGCCTGGACTGACCAATCCAAGGAGGATGTGCAGATCTCTCTACGTCATGAAGCCCTGCCCTGCGATACTTGATTGGACTAAAACTTTTGTTTACACCCCTTTACTGCTCGGTCTAGAGTTTTTTCAAATAATAAAGATTACTTGGTGAGATCCAGTTATGGAGATAGATGTAACTGACTTGCTGTCCAGTTATTTAGTCTCGAAGTGCACTCATGATATTTTAATTTGAAACAGCAGCCAGATCCTGAGAGATCATTTGAGTCTCATCATCATCATCATCGTCATTTTTAACCTTGACCGTATTGGCCCCTTAAAAGATTATAACAGATAATTATATAGGTCAAAAAGGCTGAGATATTAAACAGGCACTTTTCATCCGTGTTCACCAAGGAACTGACTGTTCCAGGGATCATTCAATAAGGCAAAAATCAAAGTTTCCCACCTGATATAACTAATTTAACACAGGAAGAAGTACGCCTGCATCTGTGTAAATTAAACACTGACAGATTACCCCAGGCCAGATGGCATTCATCCATGAATATTGAGGGAATTCAGCTCAGTAATTGACAGATCACTGTATCTCATCTTCTTAGACTCTCTTGTAACAAGATTGGTGCCTCAGGATTGGAGGATGGCTGATGTGGTACCAATAGTTAAGAAATGTATCTCCTACAGTATAATGTTTGCATTGGGCGATGTGCTGCTGAGAACAATTATTTTTTTTCAACCATACACAATCCAATCACCAGATGAATGAGTAGCATTTTGCTCATTTGTTGGGTGATTGCCGACCTGTTTACACCTATGAACCCTTATCTATGCATCTGTAATTTTTAAATAGATACTACATACACAATATGTAATACAAACACTGTATGTTGCATACACTTATAGCACACACACACACATGTATTCACTGAGCACATACACACATATGCATATACACGCATAGCACACACACACATGTATAATCCGAGCACACACACACATATACAGAAAGCACACACACATATGTATATACACACACATAGCATGTATACAGAGCACATATATACACATATATGTCTTTGTGAGGCAAATCCCGGGATATGAAGATGAATTATGACTCCAGTCATAATCGCTCATCACTCCCTGGCAGTGCCCCCCCCCCCTTCTTGTCCTCAGATGTCCAGCATCTGTGAAGCACACAACTGGTTTAGCAACAAATCCCATGGCCATGTCCTGTGATATGGAAATTAGGTGGCTTTAGGACAATGGACGCAGGATGACTCCCTGCCGTCACCCTGTAGTAGGAGCTGCTAGCTAGTTAGCAAGGCTATGGAAATAGCCAGACAGAACGACTCCAGTAAAAAATGGTTCATATCTCGCAAGCCATATTTCCGATAAATATGGCAACCATAAAAATGGTGTCTCCGCATGTGGACGATGCCGGCACCCCCTTTTTATGGGAACAGGACATTGGGAAATGCCCCAGGCATGATATCAGCCAATGGGGAACTGGCAGACAGGTCATGAGTCCCCTCGTTCTGTAGCTAAATTCATAACTGTCACAATGAGAGCATTGGCGTCTGCCTACGACGCTCCCAGGCAAAGTTATAGCCAAAATCCCCTTTGCTGGATAATTCTGATCCATGCAGGGGGAGTGGCAGTGCTTCCCTGTGAGGTCACTAAGGTAGGAGGGGACCTGGATCTGCCCAGGTTGATAACCCTACTTCGGCCATTTTCCAGCGTTCTTCTGCTCGGGGGCCTGGTTGGGACAGACCTGTGAGAGAGTTCCTGGAAACCTGGTCTACAGCGCCCCCCTGTGGCCAGACACACAAGGTAACTGATGTAATTGTATACCTGTTTGTAACCCATGCTTTGCTTGTAACTGTACTCTGACATAACTGTATATTCTGTAGATTCCCTATTGTATATATTGTAGTTTCTAGTGTGCTTTAGGCGATTAAATTATATAATTAATCTTGGGCTGTTCTGTTATCTCGATCTTGAATCCCACGTCTGTGTGTTCGGCTAATAGTTACCGTGAAGCGGTTGGTGGCAGCGAGTTGTGCCAAGGATTATTGTGGGGAGGCCAGTGAGATTCGGGAAGATATTATATATTCCGCCCGCGGAGGTCGGGGGAATATATACCCTACTCTCACCGGGGACCCTTCAATAATCGGCATAAGTAGTATAGCGGCCTCCTTGCTTATTGTCGGGCAGTTCCATAATTGGCCTGACTATAAGAGGGGCGCTAGAGAGCGCGTCACGTGCTCTGTCTGTCGGTCGGGAGGTATAAAGTAGGGGTGACCCCCACTTGTTACCCCCCGATTGTGACGTACTGGTAGCCAGCGCGGGGGATTTCTGAGTGACCCCCCCGGTGGTTTGTGACATATTGGTGGCATAGCGGTGGGATCGAGATAATAGTGTGTGTGAGTGTGAGACCCATACTCCCAGACACTAAAGACTGCCTGCAGCAGCTGTGGCTGCTGGGGTCTTCAGACTAGCTCAACACTAGAGTGTCAGAGTGCAGATACTGTAAGGTGTGTGGAGGCATCAGGTGTCAGTTCTGTGTCAGTGACCAAAAGTCTGCAAGAATGGCTGATGGCACCAGGAGCAGAGCTATGCAACTGGCCAATGCTAAAGCAGGAGCCGAAGAGAGGGAGGACGGTGCTGTGGACAGCAATGAGGAGGTTGCCCACGAGTCCTCCAGGAGCTCGACGCCAGAAAACAGCTCTGCAGAGGACATTGCACAACCGGGCACTGCTGGACAAGATGAGGAGCAGCTCGCCCAAGGGTCCTCAACGAGCCAGATGCCAGCCCTCCGCTCTGCAATGGACAGTGAATCACCAGGCTCCGCAGCGGGCCGCAGATCACCACGTGCCATTCCACCGAGCCTGGGAGGCTCGGATAGCCTTCTTCAAATGGCTATGGCCCTTCTCCAGGCTGGAGACCGGGATACCTACGAGATACTCATGGCAGAGCGCAGGGCAGAGCGGCAGGCAGCGCGTGAAGAGCGCCAGGCAGAGCGTGACTACCAGCTGCAGCTAGCTCAGCTCCGGCCCTCATCAGCCACACGTGACCTTCAAGACACCAAACTTCCAAAGGTCCGTGTTGAGGACTTCCCAGTGCTGGAGAAGGATGGAGACTTGGACTCTTTCTTGACTGCTTTTGAGCGGACTTGCTTGCAGCACCATCTGAACAAGGACCAGTGGGCCAAATACCTGACCCCCCGTTTAAGGGGTAAGGCCCTGGATGTCCTTGGGGACTTGCCTGCTGAGGCAGATCAGGGCTACGACACCATCAAGCGGGCCCTGATCCAACAGTACAACCTCACTCCAGAGTCCTACCGCAAGAAGTTCCGGAGCCTACAGAAGGGACCAAAGGACTCCTGGGCTGACCACCGGCGGGCACTTGCCCGAGCTGCCGACCACTGGACCCAAGGCCTGCAGCTTTCCACCGGACCGGAGATCCTGGACTTGTTCATCACGGAGCAACTCTTGTGGAACTGCCCTGAGGATCTCCGCCAGTTCATCCGAGACCAGAAGCCAAAGGGGTCCACGGCTACAGCTGCCCTTGCCGATGACTACACCAACAACCGGGCCCCTGAGGCCAGGAGAGCGGCCACCAGCAGCACCTGGAGAGGGGGTAAGATGAATTCTGCGACTGCCCCACCTGCCCCTAGACTGCAGGGGGTGTCCCCCTCAACTCCCCTCTCCAGGCCCGTGGCAGAGCCAAGACGGTGCCACCAGTGCAACCTACCTGGACACTTCAAGGCCATGTGCCCTCAGCGTCCCAAGGCCCCGGCGCCGTCCCCGTCCCAAGGGCCGCCCAAGGTGTATTGTGTGGGTGGGGGTGGTGGTAGGTCCCTGGACAGCTTCCAACCTGTCACCGTCGGCCGGTCTGTGACCATAGGACTGCGAGACAGCGCCTCGGAAGTGACTCTGGTGCGGCCTGAGATGGTGTCCCCCCAAGACTTGATCCCTGGAAAAACCCTCGCTGTCTCCGGGATTGGAGGCATTGACCCGGCGCTGCCTGTTGCTGACATTTATGTGGACTGGGGCGCAGGGCGAGGGGTGAGGGAGGTGGGGGTAACTGATCGGATCCCTGCAAACGTGCTACTTGGGACAGATTTGGGGCAAATAACCTCCCAGTTTGGCCCCGCCCCAAAGGCTGAACCTTCAGCCAGTACTGACATGACTCCTGACAATGTTAATGTGTTATCTATGAATGATGTAAGGGAGGAGGGAGTGAACTCTGATATTTCTGCTTGCACAGACACCATAGACACACACGCAGCTGCAGCTGTGACAGGGGAGGGGGTCAGAGACAGGTGTGACAATGCCTCTACAAGTAACCAGCCTGTGAGCTGGGATCTGTTGCCCTCTGCAGGGATAAGCAGAGAGCAGGGTGCTGCAGGGGGAGGACCAGTGTGTGGGGTGGGGGCTACCACAGCAAATGTGGGGTCCCCAGAGATTTCACAGCGGGGTTCTGTTGCTGCAGGAGGGGAACAGGCAGGTGAGATTGGGGCCGGTCCAGGAGCGGAAGTGCTCCCAGGTAAGATCTCGGTGCATGGTTCCCCCACAACCGGGGTGTCAGGAAGCCAGGTAGGTCTGCCTGAACCGGCGACTTGGTCAGGAACGGAGGAGGAGCAGGCACGACCCACGGTCGCAGCGGCTGTGGCCGCTGTCACCCGCAGTGGGAGTGCTGGAAGCCAAGGGGCCTCCCGGAGGTCCGATAGCTCTTCCCCTTCTGACCAAGTGGCAGCCGAGTCAGGTGGAGGCCAGGACACAGGTCCCGGGGTACTGACTGAAGATGTGACAGTCTCGTCGATTCTGGCCACATCTAGTCAGGGGTTTCAGGCAGCGTTAGAAGCTGACGACAGCCTGAAAGCTCTTAAGGAGCAGGCGGCACAGCCTCCCTCGGACTCGGACCCGGAGCGAGTGGTCTGGGACCAAGGACGGCTGTACCGGGCCACGGTCCAGCAGGGTTCACCGGAGGCGTGGCCCAGGGACCGACAGTTGGTGGTACCCTATCCGTTCCGGACGGAGTTGTTGCGGATCGCACATGAGATTCCGATGGCCGGACACCTAGGGATCGCTAAGACCAAGGCCAGGTTAAACCAGCATTTCTACTGGCCAAAAATGGGGGCCGATGTGGCTGCCTACTGCCGTTCGTGTGAAACCTGTCAGAGAGTGGGGAAGGCGGGGCCACGCCCCAAAGCCCCACTGGTATCTCTGCCAATCATCGATGAGCCTTTCAGGAGGGTGGCTGTGGATCTGGTCGGCCCGCTGGCCATCCCCAGCAGCTCCGGGAAACGCTTCATACTGACGGTAGTGGACTATGCCACCCGGTACCCAGAAGCAGTGGCCTTGTCGTCCATTCGGGCTGACAAGGTGGCCACCGCATTGCTGGAGATTTTCTCCCGAGTGGGTTTTCCCCAGGAAATGCTCACCGACCGGGGGACCCAATTCATGTCCCAGCTGATGGAGACCCTCTGTAAGCAAGTCCAGGTGCGACATCTGGTGGCCAGCCCGTACCATCCACAGACTAATGGCCTGTGCGAGCGGTTCAATGGCACCTTAAAGCAGATGCTTAAGATGTTGGTCGACTCCCATGGGCGTGACTGGGAGCGGTATCTCCCACACCTGTTATTTGCTTACCGGGAGGTTCCACAGGCCTCAACAGGATTCTCACCGTTTGAGCTCCTGTACGGGCGACGTGTGCGGGGCCCCCTGGCTCTGGTGAAAGAGGCTTGGGAAGGGGATTTGGCCACCCCTGGAGTGTCGGTTATCGAGTATGTCATGCGCTTCCGGGACAAAATGCAGGCCTTGACGCAACTGGTACACGACAATATGGCTCAAGCCCAGGCCGATCAGAAGCGTTGGTACGACCAGAACGCTTGTGAGAGGACCTACCAAGTGGGTCAAGAGGTGTGGGTACTGGTCCCCGTACCACAGGACAAGCTTCAGGCAGCCTGGGAAGGCCCATACCTCGTGTACCAGCAGCTCAACCCTGTGACGTACCTGGTCACCCTGGACCCTGCCCGTGGAAGGCGGAAGCCCTTCCATGTGAACATGATGAAGGCACATCATGAGCGGGAGGCATGTGCGCTCCCCGTGTGCAACCTGCCCGAGGAGGGAGAAGCGGAAACCCTCTTGGATATGCTAGCCCAGGTTAGGGCAGGCGGATCCATTGAGGATGTGGAGGTTGGCCACCAGCTCTTGGAGGACCAACGGTCCCAGCTGTGGGCCACCCTCCTCCCCTTCCGGGGGTTGTTTACCAACCAGCCCGGAAGGACTGACTTGGCTGTCCATCACGTGGACACTGGGGATCATCCCCCGATCCGGCGTTCAGCATATCGGGTCTCCCTGGAGGTGCAGCAACACATGCGCCAGGAGATTGACGAGATGCTGAAGCTGGGGGTGATCCAGGCATCCAACAGCGCTTGGGCCTCGCCTGTAGTCCTCGTCCCTAAGAAGGACCGAACCACTCGGTTCTGCGTGGACTACAGGGGGCTCAATGCGGTCACGGTCGCCGATGCGTACCCAATGCCACGCATCGATGACCTGCTCGATCAGTTGGCCGGGGCTCAGTACCTGACCATCATGGATCTGAGCCGGGGATATTGGCAGATCCCCCTGACTCGCAAGGCCAGGGAACGCTCTGCCTTTATTACCCCATTTGGACTGTACGAGTCCACGGTGATGCCATTCGGGATGAGGAATGCCCCTGCCACTTTCCAGCGGATGGTCAACACCCTGCTCAAGGGACTTGAAGGGTACGCGGCCGCGTACCTGGATGACATTGCCGTCTTCAGTCCCACCTGGGAGGACCACCTAGAGCATCTAGCACAGGTGCTCAGGCGGATCCACCGGGCAGGTTTGACCATCAAGCCGGGAAAGTGTCAGCTGGCCATGAGCGAGGTCCAGTACCTCGGTCACCGGGTAGGTGGGAGAACACTGAAGCCCGAGCCTGAGAAAGTGGAGGCCATCGCATCCTGGCCCACCCCCAGGACCAAGAAGCAGGTGATGTCCTTCTTGGGGACCGCTGGGTACTATAGGAGGTTTGTTCCATGCTATAGTAGCCTGGCAAAGCCCTTGACGGACCTCACCAAGAAGAAGCTGCCCTCTGCAGTCGATTGGACAATGGACTGCGAGACAGCCTTCCGGGCCCTAAAGGACGCCCTGTCCAGCCCGCCCGTGCTACAGGCAGCCGACTTCACGCGGCCGTTTGTAGTACAGACCGACGCCAGTGACTTCGGCCTCGGTGCGGTGCTCAGCCAGGTGGACTCTGCGAGCCAAGAGCACCCAGTCTTGTACCTGAGCAGGAAGCTGTTACCAAGGGAAGTTGCCTATTCCACGATGGAGAAGGAGTGCCTGGCCATAGTGTGGGCCCTGCAGCGTCTGCAACCCTATCTATACGGGCGCCACTTCATCGTGGAGACGGACCACAATCCCCTCAGCTGGTTGCACACCGTCTCTGGGACGAATGGGCGATTGTTGCGATGGAGCCTTGCGCTCCAGCAATACAACTTCACCATTCGCCACAAAAGGGGCCGTGACCACGGTAACGCAGACGGGCTGTCCCGACAAGGAGAGGTCGCGGACGGGCGCACGGGGGAACACCGGAGTGTGCTGCCCCCTAGCGCCCTCAAAAGGGGGGAGGTGTGAGGCAAATCCCGGGATATGAAGATGAATTATGACTCCAGTCATAATCGCTCATCACTCCCTGGCAGTGCCCCCCCCCCCTTCTTGTCCTCAGATGTCCAGCATCTGTGAAGCACACAACTGGTTTAGCAACAAATCCCATGGCCATGTCCTGTGATATGGAAATTAGGTGGCTTTAGGACAATGGACACAGGATGACTCCCTGCCGTCACCCTGTAGTAGGAGCTGCTAGCTAGTTAGCAAGGCTATGGAAATAGCCAGACAGAACGACTCCAGTAAAAAATGGTTCATATCTCGCAAGCCATATTTCCGATAAATATGGCAACCATAAAAATGGTGTCTCCGCATGTGGACGATGCCGGCACCCCCTTTTTATGGGAACAGGACATTGGGAAATGCCCCAGGCATGATATCAGCCAATGGGGAACTGGCAGACAGGTCATGAGTCCCCTCGTTCTGTAGCTAAATTCATAACTGTCACAATGAGAGCATTGGCGTCTGCCTACGACGCTCCCAGGCAAAGTTATAGCCAAAATCCCCTTTGCTGGATAATTCTGATCCATGCAGGGGGAGTGGCAGTGCTTCCCTGTGAGGTCACTAAGGTAGGAGGGGACCTGGATCTGCCCAGGTTGATAACCCTACTTCGGCCATTTTCCAGCGTTCTTCTGCTCGGGGGCCTGGTTGGGACAGACCTGTGAGAGAGTTCCTGGAAACCTGGTCTACAGCGCCCCCCTGTGGCCAGACACACAAGGTAACTGATGTAATTGTATACCTGTTTGTAACCCATGCTTTGCTTGTAACTGTACTCTGACATAACTGTATATTCTGTAGATTCCCTATTGTATATATTGTAGTTTCTAGTGTGCTTTAGGCGATTAAATTATATAATTAATCTTGGGCTGTTCTGTTATCTCGATCTTGAATCCCACGTCTGTGTGTTCGGCTAATAGTTACCGTGAAGCGGTTGGTGGCAGCGAGTTGTGCCAAGGATTATTGTGGGGAGGCCAGTGAGATTCGGGAAGATATTATATATTCCGCCCGCGGAGGTCGGGGGAATATATACCCTACTCTCACCGGGGACCCTTCAATAATCGGCATAAGTAGTATAGCGGCCTCCTTGCTTATTGTCGGGCAGTTCCATAATTGGCCTGACTATAAGAGGGGCGCTAGAGAGCGCGTCACGTGCTCTGTCTGTCGGTCGGGAGGTATAAAGTAGGGGTGACCCCCACTTGTTACCCCCCGATTGTGACGTACTGGTAGCCAGCGCGGGGGATTTCTGAGTGACCCCCCCGGTGGTTTGTGACAGTCTTCAACACACACATGGTGATAAAGACACACAAACATCCATTCACATGATTGGGCTGTCTGTGTCATACAAGACGGGTCCTCTAGGTAGAGACGCTCTTTGTAACCACTGACCTCTGACCAAGAGATGGGGATTCTGAACGCAGGACTCTATATTAATTAAGAAATACCTAGAATTTTTTAATAAAATAAGTTTTACAAACTGGAGAGTCAGTAAGAAGAACGTTTTCATAGGATCATCTACTTAAATGTAATTTTGAACAAGGATCTCCTCCTATATGCTTTATACTAAAGTCTATTTTTACACCAAAAAAAAGTTAACTTTGAATTATTAAGCACCGTCCTGGTGTTCCAAAATCCCTATGACAACACTTCCTTTCTTGTGTTGTTATGGGGTCACTAGTGGAAATGTTGAACTTAATGCCTTGTAAGTTTTGCCTGCCTGATAACTATATCTACATATTTAAAGGTAAGGTGTCACTTTTTTTTTATTTTTTGTATTAATAATAGTGATTATAAAATCAAGTATTTTTCTAACAAAATTAGATTCACTGTTTAATTAGTTTTCATTTATATCTAGTTTTTCTGAAGCACTGGGGGCTGCCATCTTGGATTTGCTGTGAGTAACGACAGTTACTGACCTCCTTTATGGCAGCCCCGTGTGCATAGAAGACTGTTGTCGAACTCTGACCCCTATACTTAACACAGAAATAGTGTCTGCTGTCATCTGGATGCGCCCCCTGGGCTGTCCAGATCACAGCAGAGGGAGGAGATCTCCACCATCTTTGTGGAGCTCACAGCATATGCTGTGTGCTCCACTTTCCCCCTGTCACATGCCGGAATGGATGGGGTGAGTACCGGTGCCGGGCAGCGGTGATTGCACCGTAACTGATCCTGGCGTGCTGCTCCCCTCTCTGCCACTCACACCCCCTCCCCCGCTTACCCCCCACTCTGCCGCTCACCCCCCCCACTACGCTCACACCCTCTCTGCTCAACCCCCTCTCCCCCACCGCTCACCCCTCTGCTTCTCACTGCTATGTACTGTGACAGGACAGGCTGCCGGGGGTGCAGGTCTGACGTGAGTGCGTATGGTTGAGAGTGGTGATCTGCAGCCTGAGCGGCAATGCACTACAGATCACTCCTCCTCGCCGCATGTCACCTCGAACCTCCGATCCCGGCAGGCAGCACAGTATATGGGGATGCGGGATACAGTGAGGCATTGGGGTACAGTCAGTGGGGCATTGGGAAACAGTCAGTTGGGCATTGGGAAACAGTCAATGGGTCATTGGGAAACAGTCAGTGGGGCATTGGGAAACAGTCAGTGGGGCATTGGGATACAGTGGAGCATTATGCAGCTGGCCTTAGTGACACTTTAGACATATTAGGATCACTTTGCGGTCACTATCAAAATGGCTCTGCACTGTGACCCTAAACTTCATCTTCACTTATCCTTTTGGAAACACCCAGAATGGGAGGGGGAGGTCACATCACACACAGGAGAGCAGATTCCACCCACTTTTACTGTAGTTGTAATGTGAGCTAGTTCTACAGTAGCTCTACAGCAGGATTTCAGCAGCTGCTCCCCCTAGTGTTTAAGAGTGGAAAATATCAAAATTTTATTTTTTATATTTTTCTCAATTAAAAACAAATAATAGGATTTAAACATACATAAATACTTTATATTTTTCCAGTTATTGAATTTTTTTTTTTAAATGACACCTTCCCTTTAAGAATTAAGGAGGTACCTAACCCTAAATACATTTTATAGATATGATTATTTTTTTCATTATTAAACCCATCATGAACATTTGAAGAATGAAGCCTGCATGAAGTTCATGTGCTGCTATTATATGGCGATTACAAGGATTTTAACCTTGATTTAACTCCTGATTTTTCGTTTTTATTTTCTTTCCGTTTTTGTTTTTCCTTCCCCTTTTTCCAAGAGCCATAAGTTTTTTTTATTTTTCTATTCTCTTTGTCATTTGAGGGCTTGTTTTTTGAGGGGTGAGTTGTAATTTTGAATTAAACAATTAATTCTACCACATAGTGTACTGGAAACCTGGAAAAAATCCAAGTCCATTGAAATTGAAAAAAAAGTGTGATTCTAAAATATTTTTTTAAGTTTATTTAGAATGTTAGCTATGTGGTAAAACTAATTTCACAAGATGATTATTCAAGTCAGTACGAGTATGCAGATACCAACAAGTATATTTTTTTTTTTTATTTTTTTTTTTCGGATTATAAGAGGCACTTTTCTTCCCAAAAATGTGGGTTGAAAATGAGGGGTGCGTCTTATAAGCCAAATATAGCTTACCAGAGGGTGCTGCAGAGGGGTCAAGGAGGCAGGGGCGATGCTGTTGTGCTGTGTGCTGGACTGTACTGCAGGTGGTGCTGTGGTACACTGTGGGCTCTGCTGCGCTGCGCTGTGGGCTGTGCTGTGCTGTGGACTCTCCTGCACTGCAGGCAGTGAGGCTGGGGCCACCATCCTGAATGTTGGCAGTACAGGCTTCAATAATGGTGCCCGGTATCAGCTGCATCAGCTGGAGCTCTCGACTCATGATCTCATCTTCAAACGCGCCGCTTCTGGCCCATTGATCTCCCAGCAGCGGACTTGTGTAAAATGACGCCCGGAAGTTGTGAATGTGCACATGAGATCTAGCCTTGTGATTGAGCTGAGAGATCAATATGTTCATGCGCCGACTCCGGGCGCCATTTCTTTGAAGACTGTACCGCTGACATTCAGGATGGTATCCCCTGCTTCACCGCTCACAGCGCAGCAGAGCCCACAGCGCAGCACAGTGAAGCAGAGCCTCTCAGCGCTGCTGTCCGCAGCGAGCCTCTGGGACATCTGCTGCACCAACGGCAGCATCGCCCTACTCCAGCACCGCCCCTGCCTCCTCCTACTTCGCTCCACTACCGCTGCCACCACCCCCTTCAGTAAGACACCACTGAATTAGAAGACGGACCCCATATTTTTTTTTCATTTTTTTTCTTTAAATTTGGGGTGCGTCTTATAATTCGGTGCGTCTTATAAAATGAAAAATATGGTAAGTAGTGAAAAAAATTCTGAAATTTGTAAAACAAGAATATTTTTTATTTAGTCGCCATTTATCGAATACATAATGTTTTTATGTTTTGGGATATTGGGCTATGTGAGAGCTTTTTTTTGCGCCCTAAGCTGATGCTTTTACTGATACCATTTTGGATACAAAGTTTTGATCTCCTTTTATTGCATCATTCCTAAAACTTACTTAAGCTTGTTATTGATAAAAGGGAACTTGAACCCTTGTAGTGTAGTTATTCCCAAGAAAAGGGAACCTTATATGATACACTGGAATGACTTCTGTGGGTGGAAAAGGTATTACGATGACTCTTATTTTTACAGCACTAAAGATTGCATATTTCCGCTTTTTCCAAATGAAATCAGCACTTGCCCTTTTTGTTTTGTCAAATTTGGTAAGAGAAATGATTAATGGAAATGTAAGGAGATGGACCTGCTGCCATATTCCCCTTCAAGACATCAATAATGTTGTTAAACTGTAAAGTGTAATGTGTAGAATGTCATGTGTTATAGAGTTGTAATGTGCAATATGAATCGTGTTGATGTGTTGTAATTAGTGATGAGTGAGCACTAAAATGCTCTGGTGCTCGGTACTCAAATAGAGCAAATTGGGCTGCTTGGGTACTCATCTCAAGTAATAAGTATAATTGAAGTCAATGCGAAACTTGAGCATTTCTCCATAAGATCCTTCAAGGACGTTTGAAAGACATGAAAATCATTGAAATGGATGGAAACAGCGCTCAAATGGAATGGGGACAGCATGGGGAAGACGCCTAGATGCATCTCCGACCCCCTCCTGTCGCTGCTGGTAATAATGTTGTCAGAGTATTACTCCACTTTTACAGACATAATAAAACATGCAAACCAAGGATAAAATGGATTTTACAGGAAAAAAATATTAAGATACTTTCTATCCTGTATAATAAAAAAACATGCCTCGGCCATTCCATGTATTCCATGCAACATACGTAGCCAGGCAATTGAAGAGTCCCTCTTGAAATGTGCATGGTAAGAGGCCAAAAGAAGCCATAAATGGAAAGGTTAAGGCGCTCCTCAGAGTGTACAAGTCACTGTATGGTCACTTTTCTCCTGGGACTCGCCATGTGGGAGGAAGGAGAATCAATGTGAGGATTATGTTCTCCAGACCCTCGACTAATGAGACTGGACCATGAGGAAGACAGGGTGGTGGGAAACAGACTCAAATTAAATTATATTTATCTGCCATCCAACCCAGCATCTGCTTGCTCTGTTATGGTGGTGTTCTGCGCCCCCCTGTAAAGCAAGACAGGAATCTAGGTCTAGATAATGCATGTGTTTGGTGTGCTCCCACAGCAGGCACTGTTTGCCGTCGCTATTGGACACACATCCACCTGAAACAGGCCCTGGGGCCGGCAGGCCCCTTGCACCCCTGGGCCCGGTCACAGTCATGATCGCTGCAACCGCCATCGTTACGCCCCTGTTTTTAAACAAGAGGGGGTTTTTTTTATTTGTTTGCACATTTGTTTGAGCCATGGTGTGCAAAATTCAGACAGCATGTCTTTGCTGCAAAGTTGCCATTTACCACCAGGGTAATTCACAGATTTGTCATTATTTTTCCAACCACAGTGGCCATTGGCTCTTGTTATCAATGGACAAAAGAGGGTAAATGCACTTGGTGTTACAACCCCAATTGCAAAAATGTTGGGTCCCTGTGTTAAATGTAACGGACATTTTTCCAATTCATTTGAAAAAAATTAACTCATTTAAAAATTCATGGCAGCAACAAATCTCAAAAACGTTGGGGCAAGGTTAACAAAAAACTGGAAAAGTCAGTGATACTAATGAAAAACAGCTGGAGGGTCTGTTTTCACATGTATAAATAGAGCATGATAAAGAAGCAGTGTCTTACAGAAGCAAAGATGGTCAGAGTTACCAATTTATGAAAAACTGAATCTAAAAAATATGGAACAATTTCAGAAAAATGTTCCTAAATGTAAAATTGCAAAGACATAATGTCAAGATTCAGAAATTCTGGAGAAATCCATGTGCACCAGGGACAAGGCTGACAGGCAATATTAGGTGCCTGTGATCAAGCTGCACTGCATTAACGAAATGCATGATTGGTAGTGTAAATTAGTGCATGAGCTCAGAAATATTTCCTGAAATCATTGTCTGTGTCACAGTTTGATGTGCAATTTACAAATTTAACCCAACTGAAAGCTCTATTATGCAAAGAAGATGCCATACATCAACATAATCCGGAAACACTACCATCTTCTCTGGGCCAAAGTGCAATTAAAAAGAACCCAAATTCTAAAAATGCATGTGGTCAGGTGAATCAAAATTATGTTTTTTTTATAGAAACTTGGAGACTCAAGTGGAGTGGGAACATTTAGCTTGTTATCAGTTCATAGTTTTTGCATCTTTGATGCATGGTATTTTGGTAGTGCCTATAGAATGGGCAGCTTAGACATCTTGAAAGGCACTATAAATACTGAGCATTATATAGAGATTTTGTAACGTGCCCCCATCCAGACAATGTCTGTTTCAGGGAAGGCCTTGCATGTTTCACCAAGACAATGCTAAACCACATACTTCATCTATCACAACAGCATGGCTCCACAGAAGAAGAGTTCAGGTGATGAAGCGGCTGCTTGTAGTCCAGATCTCTCCCTAAGGGTGCGCTCACATGAACGTATGACTCGCACGATTATCGGATTGCCTCACCCGACACAGCTAGCTTGTCTCCTGACAGGTGCGGGTCTGCTGCATGTATTTCTATGCAACTTAAACACACCTGTCCAGAGAGTGTGCGGCCATACCGGGTGATGCAGATGCAAGACTCGCTGAATCACTCACAAGTGTGACTCTGGCCTTAGGGCGGCGTTGCACAGGACGATATATCGTAAGATCGCATGAGCGATTGCACCCGCCCCTGTCGTTTGTGCGTCACGGGCAATTTGTTGCCCGTGACGCACAAAGTCATTTACCCCCGTCACACGTACTTACCTCCCGAACGACCTCGCTGTGGGCAGCGAACATCCTCTTCCTGAAGGGGGAGGGACGTTCGGCGTCACAGCGATGTCACACAGCGGCCGCCCAATAGAAGCAGAGGGGCGGAGATGAGCGGGACGTAACATCCCGCCCACCTCCTTCCTTCCGCATTGCCGGTGGGACGCAGGTAAGCTGTGTTCGTCATTCCCGGGGTGTCACACAGAGCGATGTGTGCTGCCTCGGGAACGACGAAAAACCGGCGCGCAGAAGGAGGAACGACTTTATGAAAATGAACGACGTGTCACTGAGCAACGATAAGGTGAGTATTTTTGCTCCTTCACAGTCGTTCGTAGCTGTCACATGCTACGATATCTCTAATGATGCCGGATCTGCGTCACGGAATCCATGACCCCGTCGACATATCGCCCGATATATCATAGTGCGTGACGCCGCCCTTAGGCTGGATTTACACAATCATATGGCATGTGATGCGAATGGGTCGGATGCGATATGCCCTCGGCTCCCGCTGTGCTGCCAGTGTGAGGCGAGTGTCATACATTTGTGATCCGATTGTATGATTGCATCACAGCTGCAGAGGAGAGGGCGGGATTAATCTCCCCATCTCCTCGATTGTCAGCTGACGCAATTATCGGTATGGGTGCGAGTGACAAGGCTCTCACTGACAATCGCATCATGCTGCAACTTTTCTCTTATCCAGAATGTGGATGAGAAAAAAGCTAACCATGTACCCTCCCTCATTGAGTAACACTGGTCCAAGTGCAATGCGAGATTTTCTCGCATTGCACTTGTCCGAGTCGTACCCTTATAGAAAACATTTGGTGCATTATGAAACAAAAAGTCCAACAAAGACCAAGGACTATGGAGCAGTGAGAATCCTACATCAGAAAAAAATGGGACAACATTCCTCCCCAAAATCTCCAGCAATTGGTCTCCTCATTTCTCAGATGTTTACAGGCTATTGTAAAAAGAAGGCGGGATGTTACACAATGGTAGACATGGACCTGTCCCAACATTTTGAGATGTGTTGCTGCCATCAATTTCTAAATTAGTTAATTTGTTCACATTCAGATATGTTCTATGTTTTGTTGTCAATGAAATATGACAATAAGACATTTCCCAGTTATTGTCTTCTTCAAATTTTACACAGAGCCCCAACTTTTTTGGAATTGAGGTTGTATGTAGGTCTTTACATTTGTTTTTTTTAATGGTGACATATACTTTCTTGATAATACAACTCCTCATTTCGCATGCCAGTTTTCCATCTATATGATGTTGCAACTTGCATGTTTTGTATTCAATGTTGTGCAACGTGTTCAGTAAATGTCTGTTTGCAGAGAGATACCTATCCAAGTCTTCTAGAGCAAAGGCTGCAGTTATTTATCTGCTGACTACTCATACAGGATAAAGTTCTGATGTAACACTGGCATTGCATCACGTGCCAGTTCCCTCATTACACTAAAGCGGGCTTTACACGCTGCGACATTGCTAGCATTTGCTGGCGATGTCGAGCGCAATAGCACCCGACCCTGTCGTACGGCCGATATGTGGTGATCGTTGCCGTAGCAAACATAATCGCTACGGCAGCGCCACATGCACATACCTGCTCTACGACATCGCTGTGACTGGCGAACCGCCTCCTTTCTAAGGGGGCGGTTCGTGCGGTGTCACAGCGACATCACACGGCTGGCATCCTATAGAAGCGGAGGGGCGGAGATGAGCGGGACGTAACATCCCACCCACCTCCTTCCTTCCGCATTGCCGGTGGAGGCAGGTAAGGAGATGTTCGTCGCTCCTGCGGTGTCACACACAGCGATGTGTGCTGCCGCAGGAGCGACGAACAACATCGCTAATAAGCAGAAAACGATTTTTTGTTTCAGGACGACCTCTCCATGGCAAACCATTTTGACCACTTTTGTGATCGTTTAAGGTCGCTCATAAGTGTCACACGTTGCGATATCGTTAATGATGCCAGATGTGCGTCACAAACACTGTGACCCCGTCGATAATTCATTAACGATATCGTAGCGTGTAAAGCCCACTTAACTCCGTTGATCCATCTCTATCTCCATTACCAAGACATTTTATCAGTATTGGCTACTCCAGGAATGCTAAACATAACTATGTATCAGAACTTTCAGAATAATTTTTACTTTTGCATCCTTTACGTACAGGCCACGAGTCACCCTCCACCCTAAGTTAATATATGAACAACAAAGACTTACATGGCTGGCATGGTGGCTCAGTGGTTAGCACTGCAGTCTTGCAGTGCTGGGGTCCTGGGGTTAAATCTCACCAAGGACACCATCTGCAAGGAGTTTGTATGTTCTCCCTGTGTTTGTCTGGCTTTCCTCCCAAACTCCAAAGACATACTGATATGAAACTTAGATTGTGATCCCCTATGGGGACAGTGTTGCTGATGCATGAAAAGAGTTATGCAATTAATGGTGCTATATAGGTGAATCCATTATTATTTCATAGTTCCCAACCAGAACAGGACTGCATGTGGACTGTCCCGATTTGATGACTCAGTCTCGCTGTCCTGGCTCATCAGGGCTATGCCTCTACTTCCTTTCACTGTCTTCACTAGCTCTGTAGCTCCTTCTCCTCCTCAGAGGGCAGTGCTGGCATCTCTCTACACACATGAATTACGGTAAATAAACAATTCCCCTCTTTTGTGATGTCCCTAAGAATCAAACTCTTGACCTCCATGTTTACAGGCAGAGGCTCTAACCATTGGCAATTTTGAACTGTATTGCAGACAGTGAACTCAAAAGCAGATTATACAGGTACATAGAGATACATCTGTGCATAGCAGTGTATTGATATGTACCTGTATTCTACAGTTGAAGAAAAAGTCAAATTGTTGTGTTGCTATAAAACCGCTAAAAATATTGAAAAACAATTATAAAAATGTCTTTTTTTTTATTTCCTCTCTGGACTTTAACTGACAACCTTCAACATTTTGAACAAATAGCTAAAGCTTATGAGTCACAGGCTCTGCTGATTTCATTGGGAGAATTTTGTATGCTTGAAGCTGTATTGTAGGATTATACCCCAACAGGCAAATTATACTGATGCATAGAGATACATTGTACATAGCAGTGTATTTCTAGGACCCTGTATTCTAGAGAGAAAATAAAAGATTTTTTGTTATTTCTATAAGATAACTAAAAATAATAATCAACTACAATAATGACATTTTTAGATGCTTTTTTTTCACAAATCAGCAAATAACATGGTCATATTTGTGTCCTTGCAATCACCGTGACATAAACAACATGAACATGATCTGATTATTTATGGTGATGAGTAAATGGCATAAAAAATTGACAAAAATCTTTATTTTTGTCTACTAAATTCTAAATTAATTAATAAAACATAATAAAAATCTAACGCTGAGGCTGTGTAAATGCTGCACTTTTTCTACTGCTTTTTTCTGCATACTTTCTGCAGGTGTCTGCATCACTGAAGGCAATAAGAATCTTCTCTCGTTATTGCATGTTTGCTCCATTTCTTTCATGCATTTTCTCCCTTATTTGTTGCATTTTTGTGCCAATGAGAATCTGGGTTTTAATGTTTTTTTTAATAGTACAAAAAAGCTTTGATTTTACATTTAAAAAACTAAGGCTTTTTTTAATCTTGTTTTTTCCATATAGAAGTTTATTGAGGGGAATAAAAAGCACCAAAACGGCACAGTTCATCAGTGTCTTTAGATGACAAAGCTGGCGGAGATTTCATGAAATCACATCCACTTTGATTGCACATTTAGCCTGTGTTCATATGTAATGTAAATGGTGAGGTTTTTTTCTGCTGCCTTTTGAATGGAAATTCTGCTGAATTTAACCATCCAAGTGAGAAAATAATAAATGAACAAAAAATAAATTCACAGGCAGGTCTCAACTGGAGATTAGCAGGACATACAGATGATATTGGGCCAGCTCTGGAATATCAAAAGCCACACCAAAAGTAAAAAGATTCGCAAGCCTCAAATCCAGCCGCTGGGTACAACTGACCACGACCCTGGACCGGGTGAATTGATCGGCTCATCTCTATTCCCAACTGTCCTGGGTACAGCAGGACAGTCCCGAATTTGAGTCTACGCCCCGCAATCTCGGGCATCTGCAGAATATCCCTCACTTCCACAGCCCCTCTGGGTAGAAAGAAGTAGCAAATAAGTGTGGCTTGGGGTACGGCTAGGGGCGTGGTCAAAATTTGCCGCAGTGCGCTAAGTGTGATGCATCATTTTATCCTGTTTATTTTCTTCAAAAGTTGGAAGGTATGTATTTATGAGCAACCTTATACTTGCATATGCTTATGCTTATACTGCATTGTTAAAGTTAACCTGTCACTCAATTCATGCTGCTCAAACCCGGACAGTATGAATTATACCAGTAGTGTGGTTGCATGATTGCAGCCAGATATGCTTTACTCTGAAATGCTGCAGCATTTCAGAAAAAAACAGTTTGAAGAGCTGGCCAGAGAAAATGGGGAGAGACTGGATTAATTGGGCATCGCTCCCGCCTGGCTTCTCCTTCCATGGCCCCAGGTGGTTGACAGGTCTCTTCCATGTACACAAGCAGAGAGCAGTCAGTCAACTAAGCTGGTGCTGAGACACGCTGAACTAGTCACGTCTATTCCTATTGTCCCCAGCTGGCTTTTCAACTATATTTTCTCTGAAACACTGAAACATTTCAGAGAATAATGTATCTGGCTGTAGCCATGCAGCAAGAGTCCCCATGGTTTGGGTAGCCGCAAATTGACTGACAGGCTACCTTTAACCTACAATAGAAGAGGATTATCTAAAGATCATGCTTAAACCTTCCCTTTGCTAATCTGTGGTCACCTTTTCAGTGGATGCGTGTGGTTGTGGTTTCGGCATGTGAAGTCACCTCAACATCCGGTTTTGCTAGCTGAGTGTTGTAGTTCTCCACTAGTCTAGGGGTCGGTCCCCTTTGCGGCCAAGTCCCTCCACACACATATGTCGGCTGTGGATGCGAGCCCACGGGTGGATCACTCACTTCCTGTGGCTCTAGGACCCCTTCTTCCTTTTCTTTCTTTCTGGCCCTAGGACGATCTCCTACAGCTCCAGTTCCGAGGACTTCTTCCCTTCGCTTCCTCCTTCGTTCTTTGTCCAACTTATTCTTTTTAGTTTCACTTTTCTTTCCCACAGTCCGTTTTAAGTGGCCACCCACTAACTAACCCCACCTACAGACTGTCTCTGGGACTGTGCTCTTGCTAAGGTGCAACTCGCCCTAACCACGGCCTGATGGAGTGTAGCTATATTAAGAGTGTGTGTGTGTAACATGATCTGTGTGCTCTTTCCTACCAGGGAATGGGATATCACACCTCTGGCTGAGGTGCAGTACCTCTGTGGCAACTAGACCCTCAGGGGCGCCACATATCTTTGACATAAAATGGTTTTCTATACTCACCTGTCTCCAGCGCTGCTGTCTCCTGCTTCAAGGCTGGCTAATTATGCTCATGAATATTCACTGCACCGCAACCTGGAAGTAACAGCAGAGGAGTGACAGCAGTGGCCGGAGACATGAGAACTGGAGACATTAGTACCACAGAGAGCAGTGGCAGGGACAGGTGAGTATTGGAGTGCTTGATCTCCATGTGCTATCACGGCTAGCACATGGAGAACAAACTTGTGCTAAAAACATGGCACTTTGAGGGTCAAATGCATCTTTATCATGTCAGTGAAAAATGTGTGTGTTTTTGACTGACATGTGAAAGAGGCCTTACAAAGCCCTCAGTAAGATAACCAGTTTTAAAGCAAACACACATAATACACCCTTTACAAAGCATGTTATTTGGGTATGTACTGTCTTTGGACAGATTTTCTGCTGTGCCAATGCTTCCATTGCTATACATTATCATATTGTCATTGATAGATCGTCAAGGTTTAAAGGAGTTGTCCGGCCTAAAATTACAAGTCTACAGTCACTCTATGTGACTAAAGACTTGGCAATCCTTACATCCCATGCACTGTGCACCGTGAGGGTTCTCCAGTGTCAGAGCTGGGAACAGCAGTCACGTGGTCATAAGTATACTCCCAGCCAAAATCCGATTGGATGGGTGCGGCCTCATACAATACACTTGCATTGAGCGATACTGTACCTGTCTAGTTACAAAAAAAATGTTTAAAAGAACAAAACAATTTTATTTTATCTCTACTGGCTAACACGGTACAGAGATATATTATACCTGTACCTGTCTAGTGGGATTCTAGCCAGGAGTATGGTGATCATATACTTGTGGCAACGTGACTGTGTTCCTAGCTCTAACACCCGAGAATCCTCCTAGTATGATGTGAAGATTCACAAGTCTGCAACCACATAGTGACTACCGACATATAATTTTAGACTGGACAACCCTTTTAAGGTGTTGCCCGAGCATTTGGTAATAGTGACCCCTCTCCAGGATAGGTTATCAGTAGCAGATAATTGGGGTTCCAAAACCTAATGCCCTCACCAATCAGTGCAGGCCGGATGTGAAAGCTTTGAACAGAGCTGCTAAACTCAGCTCCAATCCAAATGTGGCGACAGCAGCAAAACCTTTATGCAAAAGAATAGTAGCTATGCTGCAGAAGAGGGCAATGGCCGCCAGTGGCCGCTACACTACAGATCAAGCTGCACAAAGCAGCTAGCCCTGGAGCAGAAAACAGATAATCAATGGGGGTGCTGAATGACAAATCCTCACCAATCTGCTGATAATAATCCATCATTAGGTAGGTCATCAATACCATATATCCGGACAACCCCTTTAAATGAATCCATACCCTTATAGAATAAAGACAGAAAACGTGTTCACTCCGTGTTGCTGCTGAAGACTTTCCAAAGGAAGATCCAGGACACCAGTAGAGATAAGTGTTTTTGATTAATAAGATAAAAACCTCCTATCTCCACTAGTCTCCTGGATCTTCCTTTGGAAAGTCTTCAGCAGCAGCGTGGAGTGAACACATCTTCTGTCCTTTTTCTGCACTGTCCCATGCACTCTGTATCAGCAGCAGCTGCTCCATTATTAAGCGCATGTCTTGTGTGTCACATAACTTGAAAAGGTACCTTTTTGTTTTCTATTCCGTTTAGTCCAGATAAGACCCTATTTTGCATATTTGCTCCTTAGTGTTCTTTCAATTTCCATACATAACATCTGTACGGAATCCTATTGTTCTAGCACTCTGTCAAATTTGGTTAGATGTCACAGTTCAGCCGTCTACAAAAGATATTACTAACACTCTTTCACAACCGAGTAATATGTAGAAACAACGCAGGTCTAAATATTTAGCTTACTGCTACTCTTTTTGTAACCACAAGTTCAAAAACAGGTCAATATTATGCCTGGACTTTGCCAAAAATTGGAAAAAAAAATAAATTTTGATTCCTCAGTGGTTGATACCTTTTAAAGTATAATGGAAAAGATGATTACAAATAGAAGCTTTCAAAATTTTCAAGAATTGTTTTGACGGGGCGATGAGCAGCAAGCAATGATAATTCCATGAATGTATAAATGATCCAATCATCTGAAGAGGGAGAATTTTGCTTATTCATCAGCTAATCAGTTGCATATATGTCTACCATACAGTATGATGATCCCCAACAACCCACCATACAGTATGGTGGTCCCCTAACCTACACACAGTATAATGGACCCCACACAGTCCCCCATATATTATTAATATTGCATTACAGACAGTTAGTGACATATATGGTTGTTTGCTCTTGATATAATTTTTTGTGTCAATATTGGCTGTTTTTTGCACAGGTATCTGATCAGGAACATTATTAATATTGCATCTCCCATAGATCGTTAGTGATATGTATGGTTGTTTGCTCTTGATCTAATTTGTTTTGTCCCCATATAGTATGATGATCCCCCAAAGCTCCCCCATACATTGTGATGGTTCCCTCCACACAGTAAAGGTACCTTTACACATAGCGAGATCGCTCTTGAGTCACAGATTCTGTGACGCAACAACAACCTCGCTAGTGATCTCACTACGTTTGACACATAGCAGCAACCAGGCCCCTGCTGTGAGATCGCTGGTCGTGTCGGAATGGCCTGAACCCTTTTTTGATCGTCTAGGTCCTACTGGGCAGGATGCATCCGTGTGTTTGACGCCTTACCAACAACCTCGTTGACGACTCAGAGCTCAGACACATACAGCCACGTAGGTGTGCACTAGCTGCCGTGTGATAGGGTCCCAACGACCAATGACCACCGAGATCCTTATACAGGTCACTACAGTCGTTGTATCATTGCTGCGTCGTTGGGAAGATCTGACTGTTTGACATCTCACCAGCAACCACCTAGCAACTTACCAGCGATCCTTCTCAGGTCGTATACTTGTTGGGATCGCTGGAAAGTCATTAAATGTGACGGGGCTTAAGATGGACCCCCCTAGAGTTTGATAGTTCTAACACACAGTATGATGAGCTTCACACAGCATCCAAAAAAGTATGACGGTCCCCACACAGTGTAATGGTCCTCTCACACAGCTCCCCATACAGTATGATGGTTCCACCCATATAGCATATTGGTCCCCCTCAAACTTCCCACCAAATAGTATGATGGTCCCACCACTCAGAACCTTTATTCTCTATGATTGTCCCCCCATACAGCATGATGGTCATCAAAGCCCACATAAAAACAAAGTTATATTCACCTTGTGCAGGCTCTCCATCCACCTCAGCTGTTATCTCCTCTTCAATCCTGGCTCGCAGTAGATTGGGGCGTTGTGATGCAGTTAAATCATCACGCTGCCCAATGATTACTATGTGACGCCAGCTATTAGCAATCCATATACCAGATGTAGCTTGCATCCTGCTGAAGTAAGTGATGGAGCACAGAGCTGATGGCTCTATGCTCCCCCACAGCTGTTAACAGTATTGGTGAAATAAGTATGCAGATACTGTTAACAGTGTTGCAATCAAAGTGAGCCTGGTGACGTGCTGTCACGCAACAATGAAATCGCAGTGACATAGTGCAGCATTGGATGTATTAATTTCCTATGGTGTATAGTGTTGCAACCTGCCACATACTGCATACTGCGATACAGAATTGCAAATATTTCCGAATGTTTTGGATATTCAGTCACTGCACCCAAGTTGCATGCAATATGTAGTTTATCTGCAACTTCACTGTTTTATTTAACGCAAACTCAAAGTTTTAAAATAGTGGAATGACAGCAAGTCAGAGACAAGCTGCACAAATATATTGCTGCTTGACTTTTTGGAGAATTGCTATCTCTTGGCACTAGAGATGAGCGAACCCGAGGTTCGGTGTTCAGTGTTCGTACCCAGCAAAGACGTTACTAAAAAAAAACAGAGTTTGGGTTTGGAGTTCGGATGCTTTGCATATGCAAACCACGTGTGCGGGTATCACTGTGCTCGGCTATGCTCGGTGCTCAGCCCTGTGCGAGCCACTTGCAGTGTTTGAATGACTCGCACTGGGAATAACAGCTGCATGATCAGATGTAGTGTGCACAAACAAAAAAAAAATGGGAAAAAAACACCCTTCCCTGTAAGTGATCTGTTTATGGCTGGCTGCATGTAGGCAGAGGCCCAAACTGCCAAGTTAGTGACTTCCATTGTGGTTCAGGTCAAGTCCGGGTCCCAAATCAAGCATTATAGAAAGTCCAGCTGAACCCGCCGAACCAAACTTCCATGGGTCCGCTCATCTCTACTTGACACATGTTGCCGTGTAGCGCTAACCTTCATATAACCGCTATGTATCACATACTTTGACAGCCAATGTAAGTGGCCAAAATATGTATCAATACATGGGTGTATACAGTTCACAAGGTCACCCTTTCTTCCGAGGATAGACACATGAGTCATATGACGTTAACAACTGATGAGATGTTTTCATGGCCAAGGCTTGATCCTACAGTGTGAAGTCCCATGACCACCCTCAGTACAAATGTCATCATTGCCAAACAGTTTTACATGTAGTGTGTGATAATAACATTTAAACATAAATCAGACCAAAAATGTATTATCGGGAAAGATTGGAATCTGACTACCAACAAATTGTGCTGGGTAATGACTATTTTAGCTAAATACATGATATTCTTACAAGTGTTTAATATAATGACGTTGTTTGTACAGCGCACTGTATGAGCTCCCGGGACCTGGACAGCGCCAGCTATGTTTGAGTCTAACTCTCCACTATTAATCTCTGGGTGTGTTCCACACCTCCCTGATTCCATTCTGTTATTTTCCTAAAACATGAGCGCAAATGAAATGTTTGAAAAATTAAAGGGTATTATATTATCCTTCAGTATTGAGCTATACAAAATCTATTGTATATTTATATCAGTATTAGAAAGGGCAACATAATTATATACAACAGAAATACATTTAGTTCAATTATTGAGCACAGTAATAAAATTATAATTGGAGATGAGCGAATATATCTGAATGGAATTGAATTATAAAACAGATCACATAGAACATAAATTCAAACAAATCTATCAGAAAATGTTGGCAGCGGATTATCAACGATACGCTCCAAGCACGTAAGAGTAATGGTTGGTTTATTCAGGAACAATCAGGAACAAATATGAAGCTTTGTAAATCAGCAGGTAATCCTTTCTGTGTGTCTTTGTCTGGAGCTTCTGCAGCAAGCATCCTCCCACATAGAACACAGGAAGGAAGAATACACAATACAGTCACATGCACTTCCTGTGACCTCCTTTCTCCCTTTTTTTTGTTCTATCTTTATTAAAAGCACACAAACCTAGCAACTAAACACTTATAGACAGGAATGGAGTTGTTGCACTAAACATATAACAACAGAAAAAGATACAGCCTTAGCAACCCCAAGTCAGATTATCAAAGCACTGACAGAATGCAGCAGACCCCCCTAATAAAAGATGGGAGCAGCACAGGTGCAAAATGCTGATGAAGTCACTCACAAACCTTTCAATTTATAGAGGTGGTGGTTGCCTAGTATTACATATCTACACAGATTAGGATTACATAGTGCACCAGTCATACAGGTACGTGTGATGCACTGTGTCTGGATTACAGCCTATTGATAATGCCCATACTATTAGATCAGGTGGGCTGCCTAGCATTCACAAGAACAGATACCCCAATTCACCCAACCGATATTAAAGAGCCTGTCTGCATCCTACATAAAAATGTGCAATAAAAAGAAGAAATGTTGTATAAAATACATAATGTAGTGGTTCATTTTTTGGCCAAACTAATGCTAGTTTCACACTTGCGTTGGACGGGATCCGTAGCATTGCGTTGTGTGACGGATGCATTGCATATAGTGGCACAACGGATGCTACGGATCGTACAAAATAATGCAATCCGTTATAGGTTTTTTTTCCTTGACTTTACACATCTGAGCATGCGCAGTTGTGTAAAGACGGATGCATTAACGGAATCCGTCAAAATGACGGATTCTAACAGAATCCGCCACCATAGGCGTCCATTATAAAAACAACGGACGCCGACGGAATCCTGCAGGTTGCGTTTTTTTGACACTCCGCCAAGTGCAGAAAAACGCTACATGCAGCGTTCCATCCGCCCGACGGTCACTGACGGTCAGCATCAAAACAACTGATGCGCCGCGGGGCGGATGCAATGCAAGACCATCCATTGCTATCCGTAGCTAATAGAAGTCTATGAGGAATATAACGGTTACCGTAATTCCTCAAGGCTGCGGATAGCAACGGAAGCCGTCCAACGCAAGTGTGAAAGTACCCTAAGTAAACTCGCAATCCATGTCAAGGCCAGGGTTCCCACATTTGCGAGTGTTGCGCGGAACGGTAGTCATGAATGAGGTCTGCATTTTCTGCACCACGGCATGCTACAGGAAACATGGGATACTGACTGGGTGTGCGCTGTTACTACTGGGGCGGTACGCCCTTGCAGGTCGCATGCTGCCATTGGCTTTCACTGGCCAAGACCAGTTGTTACACAGTTCACTGAGAGAGACCACTGTTTCTTTAAAAACTTAGTTTTACTGAACAAAAGTTTAATGACAACAATATACACGCAGAATGATCTCAGAATGAAACTGTATAGGAGTTACTGGTGGTCAGCAGTAGGTATGAAATTTCTCATGAGTGTAAGAAATTCTGGGTTGCCACTGACTGGAAGTAACCTATGGAACTAAGTTCTGAGAAAGTTCTCAGAATGCAGCTCCATAGGAATCGATGGATGTTGTGGCACATTACTTTTTAAATTACATCGGAACTTCCAGAATTTATTTTTCATTAATAACTTGGTAAACGAGGGAATATGGGGGAGTCTTAATTCACCAACTGAATTACATCGGAACTTTGAGGGTTTTTCTTATTATAAATTAGTGAACGAGGGTGTGTTATTTATTTATTGAAATGAACTTTCCCCGTGTGTGGGTTTTTTTTTTTTACTCTGGACTTACCAGGTTAGTAATGGGGGTGTCTGATAGATGTCTCTCCACTACAAACCCCTGGGCTTGATGTCAGCTGTCAATTCACAGCTGACATCAACCACAAACGTATTCCTTCCCGATTGCCGTGGTGCAGTGGCAATCAGGAAGAGTCGGGCAAAGAGTGGATGTGACATTTATGGGGCGGCTGAGGGCTGCTATTTTTAGGCTGGGAAGGGCCAAATAACCATGGGCTTTCTGCTTTACCTTGGCTGGTTATCAAAAATAGGGCGCAGCCCACAGCATTTTTCTTTTAAATTATTTATTTAAATAATTTAAAAAAAACGACATGGAATCCCCTTTATTTTTGATATCTAGCAAAGATAAAGCTGACAGCTGAGGGTTGCAGCATGCAGCTGCTGCTTAATCCGCACTGGTTATCAAAAATAGGTGGGACCGCACTTCTTTTTTTATTATTTATTCCTTATCAGCATTTGTTTGCAGGGCAATCACCCCAGTTTTGCTTCCCTTTTCAGCCCCCTAGCCCTTACTATGACCATTTTACAGCACACAAGTTCGGGTCTACATTGACTTATATGGGGTTCAGTGTCTGGGGTCAAGTTTTGGCCAAGTGTGGATCCCAAACCAAACTTTTATTTAAAGTTCAGCCGAACTCAGCAAACCCGAACTTCGATCGGCCAGCTCATCACTCATCAGTAGCTTCCTCGCCACCAAAGGCTGGGGGGAGGATTTTGCCTTGAACAAAGGATTGTCCAGTCAAAAGCAAATGGACAATTGTCCATCTGATAAAAACAGGAATAACCAGTTGTTCCATTGACAAAGGTACATCACAGCGTTCCCCACACTTGGCAATGCACAAGCCCCCATTACATCATATCCCACAGCAAGGGATAGCAGGAATGAATCGTAGTACACGCCCCTGTTTCACTAGGTTTATAAGCCCAATGGCTCTTTCTCTCTTTCTCCACTGGGATCATGATGAGCATACTGAGCTGAGTAGTCACATATCCCCTGATTCCATTTATTTTTTCCTCTTCTTAACCCCAAGGTTTATTCTTGCCTCCTGCATTAATCCCTTCCTGGCCTATTAACCCATCTTACACCGCTTGTATATCCCTCTTCTGATAAACCGCGCATTAACCTACCCACAGTCCTCTGCACTGCTATTAATCCCTTGCTCTCTAGGGATAGTTAAGTATTAGTGTTAGGTGGGAAGGGTTACCATATTGTGTGCGCATGTCTTACCTAACATGGGTGAGAAATATTATTAGGTAATTGAGGGTTTGATTACATATTAGTATTTTGTTCTTTTACGATATTTTATATTAGTGTTAAAGTTAGTTAAATATAAACTTAAGACTTGTGGTGAGTATAAGAAATATTCTTTATTAGTCCATGGGTTAGTCTTATTTAGTTGCCATGCTTACACTCATACAGTATACTATAGTACTTATAGGTGCATCTCAATAAATTAGAATATCATCAAAAAGTTAATTTATTTCAGTAATTCACTACAAAGAGGGAAACGCATATATTATATAGAGTCATTACACACAGAGGGATCTATTCCTATATATTATATAGAGTCATTACACACAGAGGGATCTATTTCAAGTTTATTTTTGTTGATGTTGATGATTATGGCTTACAGCTAATGAGAACCCAAAACTCATTATCTAAAAAAATTAGAATATTATATAAGACCAACTGAAAAAATAATTTTAAACTCAGAAATGTTGGCGCCTACTGAAAAGTCTGTACAGTAAATGCCTCAGTACTTGGTCGGGGCTCCCTGTGCATGAATTACTGCATCAATGGCATGGAGGTGATCAGCCTGTGGCACTGCTGAGGTGTTATGGAAGCCGCCCAGGTTGCTTTGATAGCAGCCTTCAGCTCGTCTGCATTGTTGGGTCTGGTGTCTCTCATCTTCCTCTTGACAACACCTCATAGATTTTCTATGGCGTTTAGGTCAGGCGAGTTTGCTGGTCAATCAAGCACTGTGATACTGTACTTTTGGCAGGGTGGACAGGTGCCAAGTCCTGCTGGAAAGTTAAATTTCCATCTCCAAAAAGCTTGTCAGCAGAGGGAAGCATAAAGTGCTCTAAAATTTCCTGGTAGACGGCTGCGCTGACTTTGGTCTTGATAAAACACAGTGGACCTACACCAGCAGATGACATGGCTCCCCAAACCATCACTGATTGTAGAAAAGTCACACTAGACCTCGAGCAGCTTGGATTGTGGCCTCTCCACTCTTCCTCCAGACTCTAGGACCTTGTTTTGCAAATTAAATGCAGAATTTACTTTCATCTGAAAACAACACCTTGGACCACTGAGCAACAGTCAAGTTCTTTTTTTTTTTCTGGACGTTTGTCAAGTCAGCAGTCTTCCCCATGATTGTGTAGCCTACTGAACCAGACTAAGGGACCATTTTAAATGCTTAGGAAGCCATTGCAGGTGTTTTGTAGTAATTATTCTACTTTTCTGAGATAATGACTTTTGGGTTTTCATTGACTGTAAGCCAAAATCAACAACATTAACAGAATTTAACACTTGAAATAGATCGCTCTGTGTGTAAGGACTCTATATAATATATGTGTTTCCTTTTTGTATTGAATTACTGAAATAAATTAACTTTTTGCTGATATTCTAATTTATTGAGATGCACCTGTATATAGCAAAAGTAACAGGAAATGTTAAGGTGCAATTTAGTATTGGATATTAGTAGTCAAAGCTGACATTAATAGTTAATATCGGAGTTCCCCTTTATAATTAGCAGAATCCTCCTTTAACATTGGTGGAGTTCCCCTTTAACACTGGCAGAATTCCCCCATTTACACCATCCGTCAAATTCTATCATTCCATCGCTGACGAGCAAAAGACATTCATGTTCAAATTTGAAAATTGTGTGATGTAAATGGAGATTGTTCGCTCATTCAACACTTTGACCGACAAAAAGGATGGGTGGAAATTCAAATCCTAAATATGGTTGGTCGTCTTCACTTTTTTTTTATTCCAAAGGCTGCTTTACACGCAGCGACATCAATAGCGAAAGCTCCCGCCCCCGTCGGTTGTGTATCACGGGCAAATCGCTGCCCGTGGCGCACAACATCGCTAGGACCTGTCACATGTACTTACCTGCCTAACGACGTCGCTGTGGCCGGCGAACCGCCTCCTTTCTAAGGGGGTGGTTCGTGCGGCATCACAGCAACGTCACACGGCAGCCGTCCAATAGAAGTGGAGGGGCGGAGAGCAGCCGAAAGAAAGTGACGCCCACCTCGTTGTCGGAGGACGCAGGTAAGGTGTTGTTCCTCGTTCCTGGGGTGTCATACGTAGTGATGTGTGCTGCCTCAGGAACGACAAACAACCTGGGTCCTGCAACAGCAACGATATTTGGGATTAGAACGACGTGTCAACGATCAACGATTAGGTGAGTAATTTTGATTGTTAGCGGTCGTTCGTACGTTTCTCACGCAACAATGTCGCTAATGAGGCCAGATGTGCATCACAAATTCCGTGACCCCAATGACATCTCGTTAGCAATGTCATTGCATGTAAAGCCCCCTTAAGGGTATGTTCAAACGTAATTTGTTAACATGGATTTTAGCAAGGATTTTGCACAACTACCAGCTTTAAAAACACTTAAAACCCATAAAATAACCTTCCACTTGCTGTAAATAGAAAAGTCCATGTCAAAAAGCTCAATGTGAACATTCATTTAAAGTAAAATGTGATTTTGTCATTAATTGGCAACTGACCCAGATTTTATAAATGGTGAGGAAATCACATCACATTACTACTAATGAATACCAATTGTTCTAATATGGAGCAGACGAAACCACAGTTGGATTAACTGACTACTTTTAAGGTGGTGATTTATAACATTATGTTTTGTCTTGGCTAATTATTTGAGTTTTTTGTTTTTCAAAGAAACATTAAAACAAGTTATTTAAAGTGGTTAATATTATTTGAAGGACGATTCCATGATCAGTCTGCCAATGCTCTACACTTTAGTTTTACTTCATAAAAGTCAATATTTAATATAAGTTCCAAATGTGCAAAGAATTCAAGTAAATATTTTATTCTTGGATGAAAGAAAAATAAATACACAATACATTAAACATGGTAAATGTTGACAGGATTGGGACCATATTTATGGAATTGTTGCTATTTATTATAGGAAGTTCAATAAAATGTGCTGTTTGGAGACATAAGTGGAGAAAATATGACTTTAATTGTGTAAATTCCTGAATATAGATACAATAAAACATGGGGCTCAGTCTCTTTCCTTGAAAAGTGACATAACTGGTTACCTACTATGATTCTGGTTACCTGGACCCGACAGTAAATGCCATCTACTGTCTTAAAGTGAACCTGTGGGTGTGCTAACATGCTAAGAGGGTGGAATGAGTGCAGGAACTAACACCCTTGCGACTAGTCCCTGCGCTCATTAGCATATCATAAAGGATCTTTAGAAATACTTTTTCTAAAGGTCCCTTTATGTATGCTACTAGCCTGGGACTGCTAGGCAGGGATTAGCAATATTCATCCAAAACTGCTCATGGTTCTGGGTGCATATTGCACCTGACAGGTTCCCTTTAATTGAGTAAGAACTGTCTTTTCTAACTTGCGTGTTCCATCTACCAATTATAACATGCCACTGAAAATGAGAATCAAGAATCTTTCCTGGTTACCATATATAGCACCCAACATATTCTACAACACTATACAGGGATGGCTATTAACATCAGTCCCAGTCCCCAATTGGGCCCTAAATTTACTATCCCTCCAAATTTCAGATACTTACTGTGATGGTGGGATATGGGGGGAGGTGTATCTTGCTGTACAGATTCCTATTTTAAGCTTGGTTCACTGTCTATTATTTGTACTGCTTCTGTGTACATTGTATTGTTTGCAAGTAATCACCCCATATAGTGCAAGGTTAGAGCCTCTTGAGGCACTTCCATCCCTGGGTGTGGGGGGAGATGGGCCTAGAGTACACCTACTGCGGACTTTCTACTTACCTGGGAGATTTGTCAGTCTGGCTGAGCATTTGAAGAGAGAATGATTGATCCTCTGGGAGAAGCTGGAACTTCTCAGAGAGATCAAGACATTTATGCCACTACTAGACAATTTTACCCTCTGTTTTGTGGATTATGTTATGGACCATTTGACTTGCTTGGAATAAATGCTCTTTAGATTGTACAGCCATCTCTCACTCTGTTGATTGTGTGATATGGGAGAAGGACCCCGTCACAACTGGTGGCAGCAGTGGGATCAACAGAGCACAGTCCAATGGAGATCCACCCACAGAGTGAGTACAGAGACTCGACCATATCCAGTCTACAGGGGAGAGCCAGAGATCTGGGCCTGAGCTACCAGGGACTGAGTAAAGAAGCCTTAATTGATCTACTGGTGGGTACAAGCCAGTCAACCTCCTCCCAGATCCCTGATGGACAAGCACTGGGGACAGGAATGCCTGCCCCAAAAAGCCAGTGGTTGGTGTGGTTTGAAGAAGAGATGGCAGTTCTTGGCCCTGGTGTATCTCAGCAGTATAAGGAGGAGGCTGCTCGCTGAGCACAGAGGAGACAAGAAGCAACGGAGTCCGACAGAGGGAGTAATGTGAGTTGGAGTGTAAACCCAGTGATCTGGGAGGCTGCATGGATCACCCGGGCGGACTTCAAGCTATTTGATGAGGCTTCCAGAGATATTGAAGGGTTCTTCAAGGACTTTGAGCAGCAGTCTGTCATGATGGAGGTTGCTTCTCTGGCTGGATGCGTTTGTTAGTGGGACTCCTGAACGGAAGCCTGGCAGAGGCTTATCGCACCATTGACTCACAGTGGAACCGGGATTATAATATTGTAAAACGGACTATCCTGGATTACCATGACATCACCCCAGACTCCCATAGGGCACAGTTCCGAGACTTCCCATGCATCACGGGGGGATCGTTTAGGATGTATGCCCATAAGATGTCCCAGGCATGTCGGAGATGGCTGGAAGCGGAAGACACCTTCACCGTGGAAGACGTTATACAGGTATTTCTTATAGAACAATTTCTTTACAAGTGTCCCTCGGAAATACGGGAGTGGGTCAGAGAGCGCACACCGGACACCTTGGATAGAGCTGCAGCCCTGGCTGATAAGGCCCTTACTATCCGACCGCAATGGAAGGGGCTTCTGGACAATAAGCCACAGCCTGCTCCTCGGCCCTCTCCAGTTATATCTGCCCCTCCAACCAGCCACAGGCCGATGACAACCACTGCTCACAATCCTGGGCCCCAACAGTTCCGACCACACCCTGGGGGGATCACAGAGAGAAGATGTTATGGGTGCGGACAACCTGGGCACCTGCAATCCAGTTATCCCACAAGGACTCGGAGGGAGCCCCACACACCTCCATCTTGTTCAGTGCATTTTGTGCATTCCATCCCGCCTGAGGAAGAGTTACCACCACCTCCACCGGAGTGTACTGCTGACCCCTGCACCATAGATGCCCCTATTGGAGTGTATGGACTCCGGCCTTTGTCACCAGGTTCTCCTACTGCCTTCTCCAGAATGCACATTAGAAGGAGTCCAACGCAGAGGAGATGTTATCGATGTGTGCAGCATGGGCATTTGCAAAACACTTGCCCTGCTGGTCGATTGAGGAATTACTTTGCACTAGATCAACCTGTTCATTCTCTACAGCCAAATACAATGGGGGAAGAGTTCTCACTGCTTCAAGTTGACTTGCCTAATGACTCAGACACTCATGGTCAACCACTAGGGGTTTATGAGGTGCGAGCCACTGCCCCGATTTCCTCTTACCATCAAAGTAAGCACTTACAGGAGGTCATGCTGGATGGACAGAGAGTTATTGGATTTTGTGACTCCGGGGCATTTCTCACAATAGCTGATCCCCGGGTGGTTCGGCCAGAGGCGATACATCATGGACCAGGGATTGTTGTTTAATTGGCTGCAGGATAAAGGAGGAATATCCCAAAGGCGACTGTAGATCTGGACTTTGGCTTTGGGGTCAAGCAATGTGTGGTTGGGGTTATGAGCAGCCTGCCTGCAGATATTCTCCTTGGAAATGATGTGGGAGATCTACAATGTCAATTTGTGGGTGCAGGAAACACAGTTTGAGTGAAGGAGGACACAAAGGGAAGTTTGTCCTTCCAACCCTATAGCTGTACAAGGGACTACCTACAGCTTCTCCAATCAATACAAGCGTGGAAGCCAACACCAGAATGCTGATGGACTGTCCCGGCAAGAAGAACCATAGACTATCCACAGCTGAGCAACATGGACTTAAGTGAGATGGACAGAGGTCTGTGTAGACCTCATGGCATACTCACTTATTCAGAAGGACGGAGAGGTTGTGATGGTGGGATATGAAGGGAGGTGTATCTTGCTGTACAGATTCCTATTTTAAGCTTGGTTCACTGTCCATTATTTGTACTCCTTCTGTGTACATTGTATTGTTTGTAAGTAATCACGCCCTATAGTGCAAGGTTATAGCCTCTTGAGGCGTTTCCGTCCCTGGGTGTGGGGGGAGGTAGGACTTCCCAGAGAGACCGGGACATTTATGTCACTACTGGACAATTTTACCCTCTATTTTGTGGATTATGTTATGGACCATTTGACTTGCTTTTAATAAATGCTCTTTGGATTGTACAGCCATCTTTCGCTCTGTTGATTGTGTGATATGGGAGAAGGACCCCGTCACACATACACACACTGGAGCCAATTTCATAAGAAGCCAGTACCTAGAGGAATTTCACATTAGGAAACAAATAGTATACAAACAAGACAGCATGGCGATCATAGATGATTCTTTCTGTGAGATAAAACATTTCTCTGCAGGGAAATGTTTTACCTCACAGAATGCAACATTTGTGATCCCATGTCATCCTAACTGTATGCTCTTTTACTACCTCCCCTGGCCAATAGACCTGGTATGTTCAAATCATGTTCCTCCATGTTCAGACATCCATTACATAGTACATAGCAGGGACACATATATAAGATTATCTCAATACAAAAACTTTTTTCTACATATCTAATTGTGGAACTTATTATTATTCTGAGATCTATTGAATAAAATGTAATTTAATTGTGGGTAAAACCCTTTTAATGTATTATTTATATGAGGGCAGCCCTATTGTCCTCTAAAGCTTTCCTTAAGAAAAATAAGAATCCTACATACTAGATTTTAATGTGTAGAAAGGTCTTAAGTGGAAATAAGATATGAAAAATGGAAGTAACAGCACAAGTACCACCACAACATTTCTTCAAGATTTCTTCGAGTTAGCAATGCAAGCAGATGATAAAAGGTGAACAGAACTGTGACACATATTGATATCAATTAGAAAAATATGTTTTCCATCTTTTCATATGCAGTTATGTTTATGTTGTTGACAGCATGTTTTATCTGTTTAAAAACTCCTGTTTTGAAGCCAAGGATTGCTGAGAACAGGTTGAGCATATGATTTGATGAAAGCTCATTCTGCCCTCCCTATGATATGGATTTGCTTTTCCAATTTTCTTTGATATTATTTTTCTTATTGTAAAATTTCTTCTGAAGAAGTGTGCCAATAAGGTTAGTTAAATATACAATGGGAAAAATAAGTATTTGATACTCACCATCATCACGTCAATTTTGCAAGTTTTCCCACCTACAAAGAATGGAGAGATCTGTAATTTGTATCCTAGGCACACTTCAACTGTTATAGACAGAATTAAATTAAAATCCAGAAACTCACATTGTATGATTTTTAAATAATGAATTAGGATTCTATTTCTTGAAATAAGTATATGATCACCTACCAACTAGCAAGGATTTTTTTTTCACATATCTGTTATTTTTTTTAAGAAGCCTTTCTAGTCTGCATTCATTACGTGTATTAATTGCACCTGTTTGAACTTGTTACCTGTATAAAAGACACCTGTCCACACACTCAATCACAATCCAACCTCTCTACCATGGCCAAGACCAAAGAACTATCTAAGGACACCAGGGACAAAATTGTAGACCTGCACAAATCTGGGATGTGCTACAGGACAGTAGACAAGCAGCTTGGTGAGAAGGCAACAACTGTTGGCACAATTATTAGAAAATGGAAGACATACAAGATGACAGTTAGTCTTATTCAGTCTAGGGCTCTATGCAAAATCTCGCCTCGTGGGGTAAGGATAATTTTGAGAAAGGTCAGGAATCAGCCCAAAACTACATGGGATGACCTGGTCAATGAGCTGAAGGGAGCTGGGACTACATTCTCAAAGATTACTGTTAGTAACATACTATGCTGCCATGGATTAAAATTTTCAAGGGCCCGCAAGGTGCCCCTGTTCACGCCAGCACATGTCTAGGCCCGTTTGAAGTTCACCAATGACCACCTGGATAATCCAGAGGAAACATGAGGAAGATTATGTAGTCAGATGAGACCAAAATAGAAATATTTGGTATTACTCCACTCGCCGTGTTTGGAGGAAGAAGGATGAGTACAACCCCATGGGGATGTAAATATAATACTTTGGGGGTGCTTTTCTGCAAAAGGGACAAGACGACTGCACCGTATTGTAGGGAGCATGGATGGGGTTATGTATTGTGAGATTTTGACCAATAACATTCTCCTTTCGGTAACAGCATTGAAGATGGGTCGTGGCTAGGTCCCAGTGCTCACCAGGAAAAAAGGTATTCAACTCAGGAGCAAGAATCCTCCTCTCTGCACTGATGAGGGGCAAGTACATAGACACAGTTGTCTGCAGATTGAGGTAATTTTGATTGGAGAAGACTGGTTTGGCTGAAAATCCAGTCATGCAGCAAGGATTATTATAAGGTTACTATTAACTTATAGATTGTTTTCCATAAGTGGTATCAGAGACACAGATTTTTTTTTCCCTAGGAAGAGACTAGTTTGTATATCCTATCTTAGATATAAATTGTTATTACTATCTTAGAACAAATGTACACTACACCATGTGTGGTGTTAAACTGTCGCTGACCAACAACATGTTTTCTGGTTGGCATCTGTTTAATATCTAGTTCTCTGAGGCACACCATGCTTCAGATTCACACAGAAAGATCAGTGATAGATCATTCTGTGCTCGTAGGCTGGCATTATTTTCAGTACTACAAGTCCTAAAGGTGATGTGCTGCTGAGAATAAGGATCTTTTGGTAAAACCACAGGAGCAGATCACATGATGAATGAGCATTTGGAGATTTCATCAGGTGGTTAGCAGCACATTTACAGTGCATGATTTTTGAGAAATGAGCATCTGAGGAATGCTCAATCACCAAAGTCAAGCAATGTAAATGCACTTTTAGTAACGATTCACACCATTGGTCTGTCACGCTCCCCGGGTCCTCGGCTCCCCTCCCCGGGTCCTCTGCCCCGCTCCCCGGGTCCTCAGCCCCGCTCCCCGGGTCACCTGCCACGCTCCCCGCTCTCCAGCCTCCGGTGCCCGTCCTTCCCAGGTTCCCTGGCCTCCGATCCCGGCGTCCGACGGCTTCCCAGGCCCTGGCCGGCTCCCCTGCGTCCTCCTCTCAGCTTCCTTCCCTGGCTTCTGGCACCCGGGCGGCGCGCATGCGCATTAGGGCGCGCGCGCGGTCACTGACCCTTTCTTAAAGGGCCAGCGTCCATTAACAGGAAATGAAGCTAAACAGGTACAGGGTATATAAGGGGTTATTGTCCAAGGGGGCGGGGCCTGATCTTCGTGTTTTCCAAGCTAGGAGTCAGGTCTCCTTGTGTCTCCTTGCCATACTCACGTATCTCTCTTCTAGAGCTGATCCTGCCTCGGCATCCGGTCCTGCTGAATCCTGAACCCAGCACGCTGTCCGTCTGCCATCTGACAGTCCGTACCATCTCGGATCCCTGCGGTGACCCGTCATCTCGCTCCAAAGGTTTCGGACCCCGCCTGACATCATCTCGGCTTCCGAACCTGAGCTACGTCACCCGGACTACCATCTGTGACTCCGTGGTCCCAGGGACTTCTCCGTTACACTCACTTGCACGGACTGCTCGGCTGCCCATAGTGCTTCAGCTACCGGACTCCTTACCACCATCTTAGAGTTCGGCCCAGTGGATCCACCTCCTGGGTCTGCCCGACCGCCTGACCCTGACAGTAAGATCAGGCCATGGATCCCGCTGCAGCACTAGCGGCCTTGCAAGAGGAACTCCAACGCCAGCGTGAAGTCCAGACCCGCATGCTGAACTTTATGACGTCCGTGGACACCCGCCTGTACACGTTACAAGCGGCAGTTACGCCTTCAACATTCCGGGCCTCCACTAGTCAATCCACGGCTCCCGCACCCGTGGCAGCCTCTTCGGATGCTTCCCGACTCCGTTTGGCTTCACCACCTCATTATGCCGGAGATCCCAAGACCTGCAGGGGCTTCATAAACCAATGCTCCCTTCATTTCACGCAGCTGCCACATTTGTTTGCCTCCGACCAAGCCAAGGTCGCCTTCATCATGTCTCACCTAGAGGGCGAGGCACTGGCGTGGATGAATCCCTTGTGGGAGAAGGAGGACCCTATGACCAAGGACCTTCAAGAGTTCCTGCAGGCCTTTCGCAGCACCTTCGACGAGCCGGGACGCGCCTCTGCGTCTGCTTCATCCCTTCTCCGCTTACGTCAAGGAACACTGACGGTAGGCCAATATGCCATCCGTTTCCGCACTTTGGCTTCAGAACTCGGGTGGAATAACGAGGCCCTAACAGCCGCCTTCTGGGAAGGACTCTCGAGTCGCATCAAAGACGAGTTGGCGGGTCGTGACATGCCCTCCACCCTAGATGCCCTGATTGCCCTAGCAACTCGAGTGGACATTCGCTTTCAGGAGCGCTCCAAAGAGCTATCTCGTGAGAGACGTCCGGTACGGCATTCCTCTCCTCCACAGAAGCCCTCCGTATCTCAGTCATCAACAGCTGGGATTCCCATCCACGAGCCCATGCAGGTCGACCGAGTACGGCGGTCTGAACAACGTCGAGCAGAGCGGCTCGCCAAAGGTCTCTGCTTTTACTGCGGAGAGGGTACACATCTCCTACGCTCCTGTCCGGAAAGGCCGGGAAACTCCAAAGCCTAGGGTTGGTAGGAGAGGCCACCCTAGGTGCTGGGACTCTCTCAGACCCGGTTATGTGGACCGTGCAAGTGTCAGCGGGAGAGACGAGCTTCACGGCTGAGGCATACCTCGACTCTGGAGCAGCAGGCAATTTCATCCAGCAGGCCACGGTGGACAAGTACCAGTTGCCTGTTACTCTACTCGATAAGCCCCTAGTGATAGCCTCGGTGGATGGGAGACCCCTCGCTGATACCATCTCCTGGGTCACCAGGCCGGTCGAACTGCGTATCGGTGCCCTGCACACCGAGAACATTGCTCTCTACGTCCTTCCACACATGTCCCATCAAATCCTGCTGGGCCTCCCATGGTTGCGGACACACGAACCATCAGTCAGCTGGGGTACTGGCGAAATCACCCGATGGGGCTCTGCCTGTCATGAGAGGTGTCTGAAGTCCATACAACCCATCCGACGACCTCCGGTTCCAGAGAACCTACCGGAACTGCCCTCGGCCTATTGGTCCTTCGCAGACGTTTTTGACAAGAAGGAGTCTGAGGTACTTCCGCCACACCGTCCCTACGATTGCGCCATCGACCTGCTCCCAGGAACAACACCACCTCGAGGACGGATATATCCGTTGTCTCCAGCCGAAACCAGGGCCATGTCTACCTACATCACAGAAAGCCTGGCAAAGGGATTCATCCGGAGATCCTCCTCTCCTGCGGGAGCAGGCTTCTTCTTCGTTAAGAAGAAAGAGGGTGACCTACGCCCCTGCATTGACTACCGGGGTTTGAATCAGATCACCATAAAAAACAAGTACCCTCTGCCGCTCATCCCCGAATTGTTCGACCGGCTCAGAGGAGCCCGTGTGTTCACCAAACTGGATCTTCGGGGTGCCTACAACCTAGTTCGTATCCGCTCTGGGGACGAATGGAAGACCGCGTTTAATACTCGCGATGGGCACTATGAATACTGCGTAATGCCCTTCGGTCTGTGTAACGCTCCTGCCGTATTCCAAGAATTGGTGAACGACATTTTCCGGGACCTCCTCTACATCTGTGTAGTAGTTTATCTGGATGACATCCTTGTCTTCTCTCCGGACCTCCAGACCCACAGAGAGAACGTACAGCTGGTTCTACAAAGACTGAGAGAGAATCGTCTCTACGCCAAATATGAGAAGTGTGTCTTTGAGCAGTCTTCTCTCCCTTTCCTGGGATACATCATCTCGGGTACAGGGCTGCAGATGGATCCAAAGAAGGTCTCCTCCATTCTCAACTGGCCTCCCCCTTCTGGACTGAAGGCAATCCAACGGTTCCTGGGATTCGCCAACTACTACCGCCAGTTTATCCCTCACTTCTCTGCCCTGACTGCTCCTCTCTCCGCCTTGACCAAGAAGGAGGCTAATCCAAAGGACTGGTTACCTGCGGCCGACGCCGCGTTTTGCGCTCTGAAGCGAGCATTTGCCTCCTCTCCTGTACTTCACCGACCGGAGTTAAACCGCCAGTTCACCTTGGAGGTGGATGCCTCCTCCTCAGGAGCCGGAGCAGTGCTCATGCAGAAGTCCTCCTCCGGGAAGATGGTGACTTGCGGTTTCTTCTCCAAGAGCTTCTCAGCGCCTGAACGTAATTACACCATCGGTGACCGAGAACTATTGGCGGTCAAACTGGCTCTGGAGGAGTGGCGCTACCTCCTGGAAGGAGCAGTGTACCCCGTGATTATCTACACGGACCACAAGAACCTGGAATACCTTCGGTCCGCTCAGCGACTGAACCCACGACAAGCCAGGTGGTCCTTATTCTTTGCCAGGTTTGATTTCCAGCTCCATTTCCGACCCGCGGACAAGAATGTACGCGCTGATGCCCTGTCTAGGTCTCTCATGCCCATGGAGCGGGAGGAGGAGAGTACCCAACCTATCATCCCTCCTAGCAAGATTATTCCGGTGGCTCCTGTCACCCTGGCCCAGATACCGCCCGGGAAGACCTATGTCTCTGAGACCGACAGGCAAAAAGTCTTACACTGGGGTCATGCCTCAAAAACCGCCGGTCATGCAGGTCAGAAGAGAACATGGGGTGCGATTGTACGCCATTACTGGTGGCCATCCCTTCGCACGGACGTCGCTGCTTTTGTCTCTGCCTGCTCCTCTTGTGCCAGGAACAAGACGCCCAAGCACCTGCCATATGGCCGTCTTCTGCCTCTGCCTATACCCTCAGTTCCATGGCAACACATAGCGATGGACTTTATTACGGACTTGCCATTATCCTCCGGGCACACAGTCATATGGGTCGTGGTGGATCGGTTCTCCAAAATGGCTCACTTCGTCCCTATGGCCGGACTGCCCTCTGCTCAGGAACTCGCGGACGCCTATATACAACACATCTTCCGCTTGCATGGCTTTCCATCCCACATCGTGTCCGACAGGGGAACTCAGTTCACCTCCCGCTTCTGGAGGGCGCTCTGCAAACATCTGGGAGTGACTCTGGACTTTTCATCTGCGTACCATCCTCAGTCTAATGGCCAAGTGGAGAGGGTCAATCAAATCTTGACCTCCTTCTTACGTCACTATGTCAACGCCCATCACGACGACTGGTCCACGCTTCTGCCTTGGGCTGAATTCTCCCATAACCACCACATCAGTGAGTCGTCCTCCAAATCTCCCTTCCATGTCGTTTACGGACTTCAGCCCTCCGTCCCGTTGCCTATATCCCCTTCTTCGGATGTCCCTGCCGCTGATACTGTAGCCCGTGACTTCGCTACCATTTGGGATTCTGTCAAGGCGTCCCTTGGGCGCGCTTCCCAGCGGATGAAGAAACACGCCGACAAGAGGCGCCTGGACCCTCCGTGTTTCTCTCCTGGTGACCTGGTCTGGCTTGCTTCCCAATACATCCGTTTGAAGATACCTTCCTACAAGCTGGGTCCTCGCTACATCGGGCCGTTTAAGGTCCTCAGCAAGATCAATGAGGTCTCCTACAAACTGAGGCTTCCGGCCACGATGCGGATTCCCAACTCCTTCCACGTCTCTCTGCTCAAGCCGGTTTTCCTTGGTCCCTTCTCCGCTGCTGCCAGTCCGGCTCCTCCTCCTATTGCTGAGGACGACATCTATGCGGTAAGGGATATCGTGGCCATGAAGACTGTTCGAGGCCGACAGTTCTTCCTGGTGGACTGGGAGGGGTATGGTCCTGAGGATAGGTCCTGGGAGCCCAGGGAGAACGTGGGCACTCCTCTGATCCGTGCCTTCATGTCCCGGTTGCGGGGAGGGGGGCGTGGGGGGGGGTACTGTCACGCTCCCCGGGTCGTCGGCTCCCCTCCCCGGGTCCTCTGCCCCGCTCCCCGGGTCCTCAGCCCCGCTCCCCGGGTCACCTGCCACGCTCCCCGCTCTCCAGCCTCCGGTGCCCGTCCTTCCCAGGTTCCCTGGCCTCCGATCCCGGCGTCCGACGGCTTCCCAGGCCCTTGCCGGCTCCCCTGCGTCCTCCTCTCAGCTTCCTTCCCTGGCTTCTGGCACCCGGGCGGCGCGCATGCGCATTAGGGCGCGCGCGCGGTCACTGACCCTTTCTTAAAGGGCCAGCGTCCATTAACAGGAAATGAAGCTAAACAGGTACAGGGTATATAAGGGGTTATTGTCCAAGGGGGCGGGGCCTGATCTTCGTGTTTTCCAAGCTAGGAGTCAGGTCTCCTTGTGTCTCCTTGCCATACTCACGTATCTCTCTTCTAGAGCTGATCCTGCCTCGGCATCCGGTCCTGCTGAATCCTGAACCCAGCACGCTGTCCGTCTGCCATCTGACAGTCCGTACCATCTCGGATCCCTGCGGTGACCCGTCATCTCGCTCCAAAGGTTCCGGACCCCGCCTGACATCATCTCGGCTTCCGAACCTGAGCTACGTCACCCGGACTACCATCTGTGACTCCGTGGTCCCAGGGACTTCTCCGTTACACTCACTTGCACGGACTGCTCGGCTGCCCATAGTGCTTCAGCTACCGGACTCCTTACCACCATCTTAGAGTTCGGCCCAGTGGATCCACCTCCTGGGTCTGCCCGACCGCCTGACCCTGACATGGTCCCATCGGATCTCCAGCACCTCTGCTGCCCATTAGGTTTTGGAACATCAGTCTGAGCTTCATATCTGCATCAAGTCATGATATCATGAGGTTGTGAAGCCCAGTGGTGGTGCTGGAGGTGTCAAAGAACTGACAAGACCCATTCAGTAAAGAAGATCAGAAGCCTGTGAATGAAGACAAGACTGGAATGACCAAGCAGGGAGGTGAGCAGAGAGTGAAAGACTAGAAGAGTTGAGTATTCATTTTCCTTTTTAACGTCTTCACTGTCCTTTTAAATCCTACAAAATGGCAGCCAGCATATTTCTGAAGTCTCAAATTAAAAGTGAATATGGCTTTGCCTTGAAGCCATTTGCTCATTACTACATTTCAGCATTTTATTGCCTGAGATAGGAATAACTCTGTCCAGAAGACGACCACCGGAAGTTGGATTACAATACCAGATGACAGTGACTGGACTATACTATGCAAAAACAGAGTAGGTCTGTAGGAGGGTAGGGTAGCCAGAGGAAGATACTCAAATTCGGTGCTCCATGGCATTTGTGCACCAACATCGCCATCTGCTGGAGGATCAGGGCCACCAGGAATCTATCTGCAAGGAGTTTGTTTCCTCGAGGGAAGAGTTAGAAGGAGACGTTGAGACAGGTAAAGGCTGTGGTGCAGTTACAATATATAAAAGGCTGGGCCATCAGCAAAAAGGCGGAGCTGACAACAAGGTCATCTGGGGAATGGATGTGTGCATGGTAGAGCAGGCTTATGTCGTCTATAAGGAAATCATCTAAAAGACCACTGAGTCCAAAGAAACACAAAGCTTATTTTCCACTGCCAGAGGAACCTGAAGACTGCATACCATCGCCAGAGGAACCCGAAAACCGAATATCGTCGCCAGAGGAACCTAAAGACCGAATATCATCAACAAAGGAACCCAAAGGCCAAATATCATAACCAGAGCAACCGGAAGATGGAATACTATTGCTAGAGGAACCCAAAGGCCGAACATCGTCACCGGAGAAAAATATCAACCTATGCAGTCAAGCACCAAAGACTGGACAACAAGAACCAGAGACTGAGAAATGGACATTTGTTCCAGAGCAGCATCCAAGTGAGCTGGTCCATTACTTCCCGCCTTGCGTATGGTACTGAGAGATAATTGTTTATTGATAGAAATTAACTGGTGGTATAGTGCATTGCCATGCTACTGTGCCATGTTTAGTGAACCACTGACATAAGTGACTTTATGAAAGTCTAAAGGGTGCTTTACACGTTGCGACATCGCTAGTGATTGCTAGTGATGTCGCGTGCGATAGCACCCGCCCCCGTCCGTGGCACGATATGTGGTGATCGCTGCTGTAGCGAACATTTTCGCTACGGCAGCGTCACACGCACATACCTGTGCAGCGGCGTCGCTGTGACGGCCAAACAATCCCTCCCTCAATCACTAAGCAGCCGGCAAATAGAAGTGGAGGGGCGGAGATGAGCGGAACGTAACATCCCGCCCACCTTCTTCCTTCCGCATTGCTGGTGGAGGCAGGTAAGGAGATGTTCGTCGTTCCTGCGGTGTCACACACAGCGATATGTGGTGCTGCAGGAGCGCCGAACAACATCGTACCCGCTGCAGCAACGATATTAAGGAAATGAGCGTCGTGTCAATGAGCAACGATTTTTCACGTTTTTGTGCTCGTTGATCGTCGCTCATTTGTGTTACACGCTGCGATGTCGGTAACGGAGCCGGATGTGCGTCACTACCGACGTGACCCCGACGATATATCATTACCGATATCGCAGCATAGAAAACCCCCTTAAGTCTAAGTATTTTCTGTTTATTGTATAATTGTGACCTTATTAGGGTGACCCTGACGTTCCCCTGATGTAAGGACTGGGGTCGGCTTATTGCTAATTGAATTTGTTATTAGTAATCTACAGTGATTGCACATACTCACTCAGTCAAGTGTAACTCAATCGTGCTAACGGTCATTTACATTTCTTTTACTTTGTACCACTTACTTGCCTGTTGTGTACTCTACACTCTTCGATCTCCTTGTTCCCATCTAATAACCCATTGAAGTCACCAATGAGTCATCCTTACTGCGTGTTGCGTTCCTGACCTCTGTGTAACAGAACAGTCACTCTCAGATGTTTAATTAGCTCCACCTCTTGTTGTCGTTGACAGGACAGAAGTTCTTCCTATCTTAACCATTATAGATTGAGATGGAAATAACTCTGAAATGCATTTGTTGTTGTAAATGCACAATCTGTCATTTCCCATTTTAGAAGGTGCAGTGGTATGGACACTTTAAAAACAAAAAACCAGCAACAGACAGTAAATATTAGTAATGGGAAGAGAAGAGGGTCTGTTTTAGCCAATAGTCGTGTGGTCAATGTACGTTCTTGTGAAGTTCCGTCAAATCAGGATGTAACAGAGGTCATATATCTCTGTGCCAATAATGAGGTTGCACGGTTCTCTCGATTGGTAAACTTTATTTGGCTTATTTTTTTTTCCATAGATAAAACATTTTATGTTCCTGGATACAAGAGTAATATGTCAGACACTGGCAGCTATTCAGGTAGCGGGGTGGGTGAGTGGGTGTATCCCTGCTCTGGAAAGTGCATTACAAGCTCCTTCATTATGACTGTGGAGAAGTTAGTTTTTCTAAATTAGTTTACTTATTTGATGTGATTTATGAGTTCACAAAGTTCTCAACCTTTTTTATAAATCATTTTCCATAGTAAAATCATTTTACATAGTTACAGCTATGTCAAATATCAGGAGCACAGTACCACACTATGAAAAAATACTCTATAGTCATCCAACACCCGTATTATGCTGGAGTTACCAGTATTGCATTATCATACATAGACCAACATAGATATAAAAATGTAATGAGGAATACATCTCATATTAAATTGTATATAACATTTTTGAGAATGAGGAAATGATCTCAACCAAAATGTGCAATTCCAGGTGAGACAAAAAAGGTATTTTTAGTATGTTCTTTCAAAAATCAACGGGGACATCAGTCAGACAACCACAAACCACCATGTTCAGACCTCCTGCTTCCAGTAAATTCATTCATTCCGAGTGCATGGCTATAGAGATACTGAGCCACTTTACTGGCTGTTAAAGGGAACCTGTCAGGTGCAATATGCACCCAGAACGACCAGCAGTTCTGGGTGCATATTACTAATCCCTGCTTACCCGTCCCTGTATCTAGTAGCATACATAAAGAGATCTTTAGAAAATGATTTTAAAGATCCTTTTGATATGCTAATGAGCACAGGGACTAGTCGGAAGGGCGTTAGTTCCTGCACTCATTCCACCCTCTTATAATGTTAGCACACCCACAGGAGCGTGCTAACATGCTCTTTCATGCCCAGCGTCATCAGGGGTGACGTGTGTACCTGTTTCCATTGTCACCGCATCAGACGCCGAGCACTGCACATAATCAGAATGCCTCGCACTTCCAGTCATGTGCACTATGAAGCTGGGTGCACGCGTTCCGGTTTCAGAGAGGACTAGTACGCTTGACCGGAAGTACTGGGCATTCTGATCATGCACATTGCCTGGTGTCTGATGCGGTTACAACAGACACAGATACATACGTTACCATTGATGACGCTGGGCAATAGGCATTGAATAGCATGCCACAGTGAGCGTGCTAACATGCTAAGAGGACGGAATGAGCACAAGAACTAACACCCTGCAACTAGTCCCTACACTCATTAACATATCATAGAGGATCTTTAGAAATACTTTTTCTAATGATCTCTTTATCTATGCCACTAGATACAGGGATGGTTAGGTTGGGATTAGCAATATACACCCAGAACTGCTCGTGATTCTGAGTACATATTGTATTTGACAGATTCCCTTTAATGATGTATCTTCACTATTAGTGATGAACTTGATATGAGGAAACATTGGGAGATATATTAAGAGTGACCTTTGGAATAAATTTAATTTACAGGCAGCAGTAGTTATAAGCAGGGTGGTTTGTGGATGTCTGACTGATGTCTCTCGTGATTTTTCAAAGATCAATATAAAAAAATAAAACAAATTTCTTCCCCTTCTCTTTTATGATAGTCCATAAAACTGGGCTGCACTCGAGTATGATTTATTAATGAACCCATAGACTTACATTGCTGATTTTGACCCACGGATCAACATCGGACATGTCTCCGCAATTTTCTGCAGACAGGTGAATGACCCCGCAGACCGTCACATGCACGTGTGCTAGCCTTGAAAACCACGGATAAGACTCATATGCAAAAATCGGACTTTGAATGAGTCCTTAGGGAACCATTGTAAAAACATATACTGCAGGCTAAGTACACAGATGTAGTGTGCACCCAGCCTAGTTTATAGAACATGACTGGTGGATTAGTGAATTGCACTCCTGGTAACCTAATAAAATAAGACACCACACACTGCGTGACATGGATTAAAAATTTTGGCCACAGCTGTCCTTTATTTTATAAGAAAAACATCAACAACTAAAACAAGATTATCGGCCCAGAGATGTGGTTGTTATAAGTCCCAGCCCCATATCCCCCTCCGCCGTGTACACCTAGCTCAAAGGGGGAATCTGGGTATACCCCTTGATCAATTTTCCTTGTGTCCGCTGAGCTCCTCCCCAGGGACCCATATTCCACTGTCCACTGAGCTCCGGCCCAGGGACCCCATTAAACACATAATTCTCCAACCAACAAAGAGGGGGTTTAAACAACCACATCCCGCCGCCAACTGCTGCTGTAACATACAATATTAATATGTTGATATAACACTGACAATTTGGATACATTACTGATAATGGTGATAAGTACTGATAATATTGATACAATACTTATAATGTGGATAAAATACTGATGATGTTGAATACCAATAACATTGTTAGAATATTGACAGTGTTGCTAAATCCTTATATTGATACGTTTCCCTTTATTATAGGGTGGGTGGGCGGGACAACTTCTAGTTGAGTCTTGGAGTCCAGAACAAAGAGAAGACCCCTTCACATGGGACCCTTTCTTTATATGACCCCTGCCCCCATCTTTCCTTCTGCTCACTCACCCCCACCACCTTTCTTAGGTAAAAGGCCACCCCTTACTCATTAACCCTTTCCTGGATCTATCACTACCTCAGTCATGTACGTTACGGATATTTGCCTTCACTCTGCTAGATGTTGAATTTCTAATTCCATTCTCTCTAAATCCCTTTCCTTTGGTATCCTGTGTTCTCTTCTACCCATGTAATTCCCCTTGCATTATAGGAGTGATATTTGTGACCAAGAGCGAAGAAGAGTAACGTAATTAGTGAAGGGAGAAGTATGATGGAGTTATACAGGGTTTTTAAAGCAGCGCAGTAGGCTGAACTGACATGGCTTGTGGAGCTCAAGTTGTACTTGACCTAAGAAGTCATCCAAGTCAGTAAGAAGTTCAGCTGCCTAGTGCCAGGAGCGTTGTAAGCTGTTTGTCATGGCAGACAACTTAGTTGGCCTCCTATGATGTTGGGTGGCTAATATACTTGTGAGCATTTGTTTTAATAAAAAGTGATGGTCCATTTTGCCAGAGGGGAAAGCATTGTGTGTGGTCTGCCATGTGCGTTCCTTATGTTTACAATCTTCCATAATTCAGTTATTCGTTCCTCTAGAAATACAATAAATAATTACTATGAAGGAATACAACACTGGCTCAAAAACACCACACTTACAGTAAATGTAATACCAGTAGGAATTGGGAATGGTGGAAATGTGGGAATGTGGCCACTGGGTTGGCTTTATGGACCTTATTTCCCTCAGTCACAAGGAGCTGACACAGGATAAGCGCAGGGCATTCATGACAGGATAGGGCAGGAAGGGGTTAAGTTCTTGGAATGAGGTGTAAGTGAATGGAGGCTTAATTTGAGTGGGAAAAGAGTAAAGGGGAATGGGGGCGTATGAGAGCCTTCGTGGGCGTGGTTTAGAGATAAGGGGTTGATATAGATGTTTTTGGCGTTTGAGACACCATTTTACATTAAGGACTTTTGGTTTCCCGCCCTCCCTATTTTTTTGTTAAACATGTATATTGTTTTGTGAGTAGCTATGAGGTTGTGCAGAGTTTGGTTTCTATGCTATCAAAGGGTTATAATTACGTTTAGTGCTGGCTAGAGCTATCTACCATGGCAGGCCCTTGGTAACAAGAAGGGGGCTCCATTGTAAACCTATTGACAATTACCAACTTGGATGTTGAATTAAAATATGATTATCTCCTCTAAGGGGCAGACCCTGGGGAATGAGGTTTAATGATTTATTGGCCATGTGTCACGGAGTATGTAATGACAGAACAGGGGCCCCTAGGCTGGCCCTCAGACTCAAGACCCTGCTCTTTACCTCAGAGGTAGGCTTGATGGTAGCCAAGTCCGAGCCCCCAGCATGACCCTGACTACTGTCTGGGCCTCGATCTTACTCCCCCTCTCCTCTACCCTTGGGATGGGCCGGAAAACACAATAACAAACCCCACAAAAATGACACCGATAAGGGAGAACGGAAACTTGAACACTCTGCATCAAACACATAGGAGAGACAAAATGTGTACAGGGGAACAATGAAAAAGGGAAGAAAGTAATGCACAATAGGGGAATGTCCACACCACTCAATATCACAAGGTAGATCACCAAAAATAGGATCACCACCAAAACTGGGATCGCTGGAACTAAAGTTGAAGCTATCATTGGCTCATACTAGAAGAAAACCGTGCCTTAAATAGGAAGTGAAAAGGTTTTGGTACCGTGTTAGCCAGTTGAAAAATTATAATTTCAGCCATGTTCAGCCAGAGCTGGGCGTCGGCTGATTCAGGTTTACTAGAATTCAGCTCTGCAGGAGTTAATTCCTGCAGACTGGTGAGCAGGAGCTAGAAGCTCAGATTGCTAATTGCCACAAGTAGCTGTCTTCTTCCTATTTAAATTATTGAATGTTCTCAGTGAGAGGAACAAAATTATAATCTTGTGATACCTTTTAATGGCTAACTAAAATAAAATAAAGTGATGTTACAAAGCAAGCTTTCAAGACATCTCAGGTCCCTTTATCAGGCATGGTATTACAAGAAGGGACCTGAGATGTCTCGAAAGCTTGCTTTGTAACATCACTTTATTTTATTTTAGTTAGCCATTAAAAGGTATCACAAGATTATAATTTTGTTCCTCTCACTGAGAACATTCAATAATTTAAATAGGAAGAAGACAGCTACTTGCGGCAATTAGCAATCTGAGCTTCTAGCTCCTGCTCACCAGTCTGCAGGAATTAACTCCTGCAGGGCTGAATTCTAGTAAACCTGAATCAGCCGACGCCCAGCCCTGGCTGAACAATTCAGAAGCTTCAGATTGCTTGTAAGACTATGTAGTGTTAATAGAGTCTGACGCCACTGTGCCACCAGGCGCATTTAGAGCTGAACATCACATGACACCATGGTAGCGGGAACCGTTGTACACCACTGTAGCTGGTCGGAGGTTTTAGCGGCTAGTCGTGGATTCTAACGCAGCATGTATATGTGTTCATTAGCATATTCGTGAAGACGTATACATAATTCTGTGATTTATTATTTGATGTTGGAGCCAACGTTGCCAAGGACTTGCCTTACAGATTATGCATATATTACAATGTTATGTTATGAATTTGCACTTTATATTTTACAGATATGTGTTCTTCAATAAAAGCTGTGACCAGTCACCTCCCAACTGATAAATTATGTCTGACTGTTTAATTTTGGGGGAAGGTGGTTGGTTGGGTTCCATTAATTAACCACCCCTTTGGGCTCTGCACTTATAATGTCAGGGATTGTCAATGCTTCTATTCACTAGCAGCACACAGTTGTTTTGGATTTATTTTTTATCTAACTTTCATTTATCAAAAAGTAGTCAATACATAGTCAATTAATTATACTTCTCACTTGCCCGACTGTTGTGAATGTCATCCAAGTGGGTGCTGGTGTGGAGTTCCCTCTGGTGGCCAGGAATGGTAATGAAGCTGAGTCTGAATCTGTCACTCAAACAGGTGTTGGTATTAATTGGGAATCCAGGAAGTCCTATTGCTGAGCAGCCTGGTATATATAGGAGAGCAGTTTCTGCTTAGCTGCTGCCGATGATAAATGTTCCTTCTGCCTCTGAAGATGGCTTGCAGTTTGTCCTTCAGTTTCCTCTATTTATGCTGCGCCAGAATTCACTCTAGAAAAACGGGGATGAAAGAAGACGGGTTTTCCAGCCGCGCTATGAACCACACCGTTGAAGATTCCTTAAGATATTTTTATTGAGTCAATTCCAACGCGTTTCAAAGGCATAACTGCCTTCTTCCTCAGGGAATAAAAATATATTTTTATAAATATATATATAAAATATAAGATATTTTTATTCCCTGAGGAAGAAGGCAGTTATGCCTTTGAAACGCGTTGGAATTGACTCAATAAAAATATCTTAAGGAATCTTCAACGGTGTGGTTCATAGCGCGGCTGGAAAACCCGTCTTCTTTCATCCCCGTTTTTACAGCAACCACTTCTGACGGGGCCGCAGCTGGAACCAGCTCAGCACTACCATACGCTGTCATAGGGGTTGTGACTATCACAACCAGACCAGGTGAGTGCATCTCTTCTTTTTTCTTATACCCTAAATATCGGGTAAGACCCTATTGCGCCCTTGTTTCCCCCACCACAGAATTCACTCTAGATAAGTCTGCAGGTTTTCTTTACCTAATTGCTGGTTTTGCACCTATGGGTGTTTGTGTTTTTTTTTCTATTTTATTCTGTCTTTGGCTCTGGCTCTTTGCTATTTTTGAGAGGGCAGTTTCTTCAGCAAGAAAGGGAGTTTCTCCCTGTTCTGATTTTGATTATTTGCACTTTTAATTATTATTTGTTCTGTGATTTTGTTTCTTCCCATTATATCTGCAGTTCTGTTTAAAGTGTCTGGCATAAGACTACCTGATATAGTGGGGGAAGACCATGTGGTCTTAGGTCTTTTTTCTATCATGAGTTTGGTATTTTTTGCTGGCCGCAATCAGTTATCTTTCCTGTCCTGTTGTATCTAGTAAGTTGGGCCTTACCTTTGCTAATCTATATTTTCTATCTGTGTATTGTGTTTTCTTACATCACCATCGTTACATGTTGGGGACTGCTCTGAGGCAAGTTAGGATTCCTCATATCTATCTTTGAGGTGTAGCAAGTTTCTCTGGCAAGTGTCTAGGTGTGTTAGGAACATCCCACTGCTACTTCTAGTGTTGTCCGATAGATAGGGGATTGTGGTCAGCTTAGTTTCCAACTTCTCTTGTGGTTTTTGTTTTTTCCTGATTAATGGGATTTTTTGTGATTGTCCACAGTTACCAGTGCATAACAGTATCACTGGCCACACAAAAAAAAGGTACTCAAAAGAAGGATTTTTTTTTTATTCTGTATATTTTTCCTCTTATTATTTGGGTTCTGTGGAAGATCTTTTGCTGGCATGAATATTAACCAGTTGTCTGATCGTGTTGAGCATCTTGCTTCTGAGGTTCAGTGTATATAAGCTTATCTTAGACAGACTCCTGTTGTAGAACCTAAAATTCCCGTTCCTGAATTGTTTTTGGGGATAGGTCGAAATTCCTGAACTTTAAAAATAATTGTAAAATATTTTTTGCCTTAAGACCTAAGTCCTCAGGGAGTCCCGTGTAGCAGGTTAGGATTGTCATCTCCTTGTTGGGTGATCCGATTCTTGCTGATTTGAATTCCTTCTTTCAGGCCCTGGGATTGTTATAAGATGAACCTACTGTTGTGGATCAATCTTAGAAGGCCTTGTTAGCATTGGTCCTGGGTCAGGATTCTGCTGAAATTTTTTGCCAGAGATTCAGAAGGTGGGCGGTCTTTACCAAATGGAATGATGATGCTTTTGCGGCACTTTTTTGGAAAGGTCTTGCAGATACTGTGAAATAAGTTATGGTGAAATTCACTATCCCTTTGGGTCTCAATGCCTCTATCACGTTAGCCATTCAGATTGATAGACGTGTACGCGAGCGCAAAACGATACGTGCAGATGTATTGCTTGCGGAACAGTCTTCGGAGCCTATGCAGTGTGATAGGTTTCATTCTAATGCTGAATGGCAGAGTTTTAGATGGAGAAACAAATTGTGTTTCTATTGTGGAGACACTTCTCACACTATATCTGTCTGCCCTAAACAAGAAAAGAGATTTGCTCGTTCATTTACATTGGGTACTGTGCAACCTAAATTTCTTTTGTCAGTCTTTTAAATTTGCTCGTTATCCTCGTTTTCTGCTATGGCTTTTCTTGATTCAGGGGCCACCCTGAACTTAATGTATTTTGGGTTTGCTAAAAGTTGTGGCTTTCCCATGGTACCTTTGCAAACTCCTATTCCTTTAAGGGGCATTGATGCTACGCCCTTAGCTGAGAATAAACCCCTATTTTGGACCCAGGTGACTATGAGGGTTGCACCAGCTCATCAGGATAATTGTAAATTTTTGGTATTACACACCTTGCATGATATTTTGGTACTGGTATTCCCTTGGCTGCAGACCCATAATCCAGTTCTAGATTGGAGATCTGCCATGATTTACTCCTGGCTCAGCTGCAGCTGAGCCTTTTTTTTAGTTTCACTTCTGATACAGGTCACGTTAGGGGTTAATCCTTCCTGCTTCTTTCTGGAGGTCACTATGGGGAGATAAGGTATGCACACCAGTGACTATGTAAGGGGAATACATGGAATAGCAGAAACTGCTGTGTGAATACTGACTTGAAAAATCCAATAGCTATATGCAAGAGTGAAAATGTGAAAAATGGAATCTGCATTACTGCCATGAACATATGAATCAAGAGAAATTTAGCTACTGAATTGATCAATGCAATACTACGCCAAAGTATTTGTCTACGTTGGGGTCCCTAGCTTGTGTGTGTCCTCTCATGCAGTTAAAAAACTTACCGTGTATGGGAAGCTGAGACCCAGGCTATTTATGCGTATGATATGGATTGGCAATAGGTGTGGTTGGGGAGGGTTCACAAACGAAAAACAACTAACAAATAAGGAATAACGTTTGGAACACCATTCTAAGTCTAAACTGGGTGCAAAAACCTAAAAAAACATCACTATGGGGAGATAAGGTATGCACACCAGTGACTATGTAAGGGGAATACATGGAATAGCAGAAACTGCTGTGTGAATACTGACTTGAAAAATCCAATAGCTATATGTAAGAGTGAAAATGTGAAAAATGGAATCTGCATTACTGCCATGAACATATGAATCAAGAGAGATTTAGCTACTGAATTGATCAATGCAATAGAGCCCCAACACTACGCCAAAGTATTTCTCTACGTTGGGGTCCCTAGCTTGTGTGTGTCCTCTCATGCAGTTAAAAAACTTACCGTGTATGGGAAGCTGAGACCCAGGCTATTTATGCGTATGATATGGATTGGCAATAGGTGTGGTTGGGGAGGGTTCACAAACGAAAAACAACTAACAAATATATTTTATAAAAAATAAAATATAAAAATTATATAGTTATATGGCATAACTGCCATGAACATATGAATCAAGAGAGCCTGGGTCTCAGCTTCCCATACACGGTAAGTTTTTTAACTGCATGAGAGGACACACACAAGCTAGGGACCCCAACGTAGAGAAATACTTTGGCGTAGTGTTGGGGCTCTATTGCATTGATCAATTCAGTAGCTAAATTTCTCTTGATTCATATGTTCATGGCAGTAATGCAGATTCCATTTTTCACATTTTCACTCTTACATATAGCTATTGGATTTTTCAAGTCAGTATTCACACAGCAGTTTCTGCTATTCCATGTATTCCTCTTACATAGTCACTGGTGTGCATACCTTATCTCCCCATAGTGATGTTTTTTTAGGTTTTTGCACCCAGTTCAGACTTAGAATAGTGTTCCAAACGTTATTCCTTATTCATTCTGGAGGTCAGGCTACTTTATTAGGGCACTGTCTCTCTGGACTACGCCAGTGATATTTCTGGCTCTGCTGTGTTCTGCATGTGAGTGACCTGTTGTCTGCCCTGCCCTCTCCTTACCTCCGTGTTCACCTGACCTGTTGTTAACCTCCCCTGTTCTCTGTTTCCGTTGAGTCTCTCCCACTGTCTTCCTTCAGCTCCCTGCTCGTCTGTCTCCCTGATCGTTCCTCATTTGTTTACTTTGATTCCATTCGTGTCTTTCCCCTTGCTTCTGAGTTGTGATTTCCCGGCTACTGACTGCTTCCCTCTTATTATGTTTAGACTTTGCCCCTGTGTATTTACAAGGCCTCATGTTGTGACACGGCTTTCTGAGGATTCTACTGCCATCTGGTGGGCTTGACTAGTATTACCTCTGCTAGGGAATTCTCTGCTCATACGTTTTCTCCACTCTAATGTCCCCTAGTGGTTTACCAGCTAACTACCTTCTCAGGTAAGGCCCTGTTACACGCGTTGATTTATTGTGCGATATGTCGACGGGGTCACAGATTCCGTGACGCACATCCAGCATCGTTTGTGACGTCATTGCGTGTGACACCTATGAGCGACTCTGAACGATCGCAAATAAGATGAAAATCGTGGATCGTTGACACGTCGTTCATTTTTAAAAAATTGTTCAATTTTGGGGATGCAGCCGACATATTGTTACGTTTGACACCCTGCCAACGTTGAACAACACTCAAATGACCGCCTGGGTCCAACAATATATCGTTGATCGCTGATGCGTCGATATTGAGATCGTAACGTGTGACAGCAAATAAGCGACCTATAAGCGATACCGTCAAATCATAAATACGATCTGGGTGTGTCACATCGCACATGCGATCGTACGATAAATCGACGCGTGTAACGGGGCCTGTAGTTTCAGGAATCCTCTCTGTCCCACATTACTGTGCTGTACTGCTATTGTACATCTTAGAGTACAGCGGGACAAGATCCTTGTCTGTGGTTAGTTGGGGTTGTCAATGTGTGCATATTAACTTTTCTTTGTTGTCTATTTCTGCTGAGACACATGATGTACCTGAATATTTGTCGGACTTCCTTCATGTGTTTAATGAGACTGGATCTGATTCCTTGCCTCCCCATAGGGAGTGTGATTGTGCCATTGACTTAGGCGGGCTTTGCACACTGCGACATCGCAGCCCGATGCTGCGATGCCGAGTGCGATAGTGCCCGCCCCCGTCGCAGCAGCGATATGTGGTGATAGCTGGCGTAGCGAAAGTTATCGCTACGCCAGCTTCACACACACACTCACCTGCCGTGCGACGTCCCTGTGGCCGGCGGCCCGCCTCCTTGTTAAGGGGGCGGGTCGTGCGGCGTCACTGTGACGTCACACGGCAGGCGGCCAATCGGAGAGGAGGGGCGGAGATGAGCAGGATGTAAACATCCTGCCCATCTCTTTCCTTCCGCATATCCTACGGAAGCCGCAGTGAGGCCGGTAGGAGATGTTCCTCGCTCCTGCGACTTCACACACAGTGATGTGTGCTGCCGCAGGAGCGAGGAACAACATCGGACCGTCGCGTCAGCGTAATCATGGATTACGCCGACGCTGCACCGATGATACGATAACGACGCTTTTGCGCTCGTTAATCGTATCATCCAGCCTTTACACACTGCGATGTCGCATGCGATGCCGGAAGTGCGTCATTTTCAATTTGACCCCACCGACATCGCACCTGCGATGTCGCAGTGTGCAAAGCCCGCCTTAGTGCCAGGTTGCAAATTTCCTAAGGGACGGAATTTCAATTTGTCTGTGCCCAAACATTATGCCATGCGAACTCATATTAAGGAGTCATTGGAAAAAGGTCATATTAGACCCTGGGTGCCATTTTTTTTCTTTGTGTCCAAGAAGGATGGGTCATTGAGACCTTGTTTTGACTATTGCCTCTTTAATAAAATCACTGTTAAATATCAGTATCCTTTGCCCCTGATGTCAGATCTGTTTCCAGAGTTAAGGGGGCTAAATGGTTTTCTAAACTTGATCTTAAGGGGGCATACAATTTTATTCGAGTTAAGGAGGGGGAGGAATGGATGACGGATTTTAATACTCCTGAGGGGTATTTTGAGTATCTAGTGATGCCTTTTGGGCTCACTAATGCCCCCTCCGTCTTTCAGTCATTTATGAATGACATTTTCCGGGAACTAATTGGTAAATTTCTGATCGTCTATTTGGATGATATTTTGATTTTTTCTGATAATTGGGACTCTCATATTGAGAAAGTTCGGACTGTTTTTCAGGTTCTTAAGAACAATGCATTGTACGTTAAGGGGTCAAAATGTCTCTTTGGCGTACAAAAAATGTCCTTTTTGGAGGTTTTTTTGCCACCGTCTTCTATTGAAATGGATACGGTCAAGGTTCAGGCCATTTATGACTGGGTTTAACCTACTTCTTTGAAATCCCTTCAGAAATTTTTGGGTTTTGCAAATTTCTACCGTAAATTAATAGCCAATTCCTCTAGTATTGTTAAGCCTTTGACGGATTTGTCCAAAAAGGGAGCTGAAGTTGAAAATTGGACCCCAGAGGCCATTATAGCCTTCTAGGAGCTTAAAAAGAGGTTCACTTCTGAACCAGTCCTGCAGCAACCTGATGTTTCTCTTCCGTTGGTCTCAGATCTTTTTTCCTATCAGGAGATTGGTATTTTGTGCAGGGTTTTTTGCTGGATGCAATCAGTTATCTGTCCTGTCCTGTTCTATCTAGTAAGTCGGGCCTCACCTTTGCTGATCTATATTTTGTATCTGTGTATTGTGTTTTCTTACATCACCGTCGGTTCATCATATCTATCTTTGAAGTGTAGCTAGTTTCTGCGCCAGTGACGAGGTGTCTAGGTGTGTTAGGAACATCCCACAGCTACTTCTAGTGTTTTCCGATAGATAGGGGATTGAGGTCAGCATAGTTTCCAACTACTCTTGTGGTTTTTGTTTTTTCCTGATTAATGGGATTTTTTTGATCGTCCATGATTACCAGTTCATAACACCCGACACTGTCACATCCAATGGCTAAATACATGGGAGAGGAATATTTATGTACAAACAATTAATTTTACTAAAGATATGACTGTTCTGTTTAGAGTTCTGTCATTCCCTATATACACAGAAGTATTCTTGTCACCTTTGATCTTTTGGTTGAATGTTACCAGTAACTGCTGTGTGTAAAGTTATGTTTTCCGGTGACTTCTTTAGTCTCATTCACACATTTTTCTTGTGTCTCCTCAGGCTTTCATCAAAATGTCATCAAAGTTTCATCAACGTTTGGTCAAAGTTCATAGTTTGTTTTTTTTACATTCATGAGAAAAAAAAGTTTCTCTACCTCCTCCCATCAGTCAGTGAAAAATGGGCAGCAAAGTGTCACATTGGTGACCATGATGTGAATGAATAGGGACCCCTAAGCTGCCCCTCAGCCTAGATAGGACCCTGAGCTGACCCTCAACCCAGAGGTACACTCGATAGTAGTGAGGTTTGGGCCCTCAGCGTGTCCCTATCTCCTGTGCAAGACCCTAATGTAACACCCTCCACACCCACCACCCAAGGGTTGCGCCGGGACAGTAGTCACAAAACCCCACCGACAAACAACACAAACAATGGGGACAACAAAACGCACACACCCCAAAAATAAACACAAGGGGAACTACAGGGAGGTCTATGGGGGGGTAAATAAGGTTAGGGGAAGGTAACAAAACAACAGTGTACATCCACACCAAACAACTGAAGATAACAGTAGCAGAAAACACCTCCTTTCAGCTCAAGACCAAGCTCTAGAATGAATTTTGAATAACCGACACCCTCTGCTTGGAGCAGATGGTATTTATCCAGGTTTGGAATGGTAATCAGCAGAATCAACTGAGCAGGGGTAATGAGATTGCTGCTAGCAACAAAACTGACATTAACCCCTGTAACGTCCTGGAGGTGGATCCACAGGACCGAGCACTGGACTCCCCCAGAGAGGCAACCAGGAGTGAACCCCTATACAGGGACTGTCCGATCACGAATCCAGAGGGCCTAGATGCTCGGTAGCCGGAACACGAGGGGTTCGGATTACGGGTCCTTCAGAAGGCTGTACGGGATAGGACTATTAGTCCAACGGGAACCGTATGCAGGACGGGTGACTGGAACCGGGTACGGGTGCCAAGTGGTAACAGCAGACGGGGTCCGGGTCCAGCGAGACGTGCAGACTGAAGTAACCAGGTGGAATCCAGGATCGGTGACGGGTTCAGGCTGCTGGAAGATGGTGAGATCCTCAGCAGATAGTCACCGGGGCAACTCCTGGGGCACCGGTAAGCTGGGCACACTCAGGACGGCAGACGGGCACTGCGGAAAAGACAGGGTTAACCTGGGTACAAAGCACAGAGGGACCTAAATACCTAGCTACAGGAACACGTTGAACAGGCACCGCCCACATGGAAAATGAAGTCTTATATACCCAGTACCTGTAATCAGCCATATCCTGTTCCAGTGACGCTGGCCCTTTAAGAAGAGCTGAGTGAGCGCGTCCGCGCCCTAATGCGCATACGTGAGGCCCGAGTGCCGGAGACCAGAGCAAGAAGCAAAGAGGGAGGTGGAGGAGATGCAAGGGAGCCAGGCACAGAGTCCCGGGTCGCAGCGGGATGCCGGGACCAGCGGACGGGAGGCATGGAGGACGCACAGGAGGGGGAGTGAGAGAAGCAGCCGCGGACAGGGGGACCGGGGACCGGAGCGGTGAGTAACAGGCTTCGCCAGGATCCCGGGAGCATGACAACCCTATGCATGCTAAAAGGAAAAATAACATTTAATGTGAAGAGTCTCAGATGGTAATAAGATGCTCTGAGCCTGAGCTTGTCAAAGGGACATGAACGTGACACAAAGTAATGGCAACTGAGTGGTGTCTGATATTTTCACAGACCCATTAGACTTTCATTGCCAAGTTTGATCTGACATTCAGATTAATATTGGACATGTCTCTACAATTTTGCATTAACCACACAGTCCGCAAAAAATCACGGACATGTGAATAGCTCTACAGATTGTAATAGGTACAAGTGCTATACAGGGAGAAAATGGATAGCACTTGTAAGTGAAAAACTGACATGTGAATGAGGCCTTAAATGTGGCTGTGTGGAGCTGTGACGCCCTGGACTAGCCAGGTAGTCACAGACATAACAACATACACACCCCCTTCCCTAGACAGTCAGAACAGTCAAACAAAAACCCTTGTTGCCTCCCTTCAGGGTCTGATGTCCACACCAGGTGGGGCGGAGCCAGGCGGTTGGCTCCACCCACCGAGGAGTTCACAGGTCTGGAGGCGGGAAAACAGACAGACTAGTTTTGGAGGTGAAAGTGAGGAGACGAAAATTGTCGGTGTCTGGGTAGGGGCCCAGACACAAACAGCAAGGTTGGCAGACGGTGGTGGCCGTCTGCAGGAGTTAGTGAATTTCTGCAGAGCCGTAGGACCGGGGTCGGGCGTTGGCCCGCCGGTACCGAACCGGGGAGCGGAGTGAAGCTAAGCACACAGGCAGGGCCATTGGACCCTGACCAGGCTTGGAGCCACCGACAACAGTCAAATCCGAGTGTGACAGGAACCCCAGGGGTTTCCCAACAACCAAGACCCGACAGAAGGCAACAGTCCACACCGAGAGGATATACAGCCACCGCCACAGGCTAGAGATTCAAGGGCCAGCACCTGCGGGCAAAACGGGCTCCTATGGCACCCATACACCGGGGAGCGGACTACTGGTGGGCAACCACAGGAGTCAGAACATTCTAACAGGTGCAGGGAAAGACAGCCACCATCAGCCGTCCGGGGAGAGCACAACACTGCAGCCGGCTGCGGGACCCGTCCATTCAGCCGTTTGGTTTACCAGAGACTCTGTCATTGACTGCCTAAGTGAGTACACCAGTGCCATCCGGCACCGCGCCGCGCTGCCCCTGCAACCCTGCATCCCAGCCATCCAGCCTCCCCGTTACATCACCGGGCCCCGGGATCACCAACCCCTACCCACGGAGGGGACAACATCCTAGCTGCTCCCTACCATCGCTCCCGGGATCCCCGTCACCAGCAGCGGTGGTGCTAATAATCACCACAACCCATGGGTGGCGTCACGAACTATCTCCCTAAAGATACCACGCCCTTTTCACTCATGGACGAGGAGCACTGCTCGAGTCCCCGGGTCCGGTCCACCGCTCGAGCCACCGAGCAGCAGCAAAAGCCCCGAACCCGAGCATGGCGAGCGCGTCCCCTCCGCCCGTGACAGAGCCACAAACTGAAAGCAGAAGCTTGGATGGGTAAGGTATATAAAACATTTTAAAATTCTGAAAACCTTTGGTGCTGAGGGGAGACATAGACTTTTTAGACACAGGGGACCCAAATCATTATCATGTTTATGAATGTAAAGTTGCACAAACATATTGCGACATTTATCATTTACATGATGGTCTTGCTCAACTGCTTCAATGTGGGTGTAACATGAGTAGAATATTGGTGGAATGTGGGGTGGTTACACCAATCCATCAAATTAATGAAAAGTTATGCCATTTTAGTGGTGTATCTTATTTCAGAAATGTACTGCAGACCCTAACTAGAGTACAGTTCTGGTGGCACCATACATCAGTTAATAGACACACCTAATTTATTAAAAAGGACAAACCACCAGGATTTTCATATATAAACTAAAGCCAGAGCTATACTGGTGCATTCATGCTGACTCTAAACATATCTTTAGTTGTGAGGTCAAAGTTATTCTTTCTGAAATACAGGCAAGTAAAGTTTGAGAAATACAAAGTTATTTGATGAGAGGTGCAACGAAAAATCTAATAGGTGGGTCATATTTTGCTAGTTATTCCCACCCCTGTCTGCCTGCCAGTCCTCCTCCCTTCTACCTCCCCCTGTAATAACAGAGACAGAGGAGGAAGGACAGGCAGGCAGACAGGGTCGGGAATAGAGTTGAGCGCGGTTCGTGGTTCGTGGTTCTCCAGTTCGCGGCTCGAGTGATTTTGGGGCATGTTCTAGATCGAACTAGAACTCGAGCTTTTTGCAAAAGCTCGATAGTTCTAGAAACGTTCGAGAACGGTTCTAGCAGCCAAAAAACAGCAAAATCCTAGCTTGGTTTCTGCTGTAATAGTGTAAGTCACTCTGTGAATCAAACTATTATCACATTTCAGTGTATAGTGTGCGTGAACAGCGCCTTCAGATCACTGCTGTTTCTATAATGGCGATCGCCATTTTTTTTTTTTTTTCTTGTCTTCCTTCCCTAAGCGCGCGCGTCTTGTGGGGCGGGCCAGCATGTCAGCCAATCACAGACACACACACACCTAAGTGGACTTTGAGCCAGAGAAGCAACGGCATGTGTGATAGGATCTGCATGTCACATGTCCCTGCATTATAAAACCGGACATTTTCTTCACGAACGCCATTATCTGCCTTCTGCGTCTTTGGTGTCAGACATCAGTGTCGCAGCTCCGTCCTCCTGAGTCCTATAGCCGATACAGCTGTATGCGCTGCATACACAGCGTTAGACAGCTTAGGTGAGAGCACATTCTAGCAGTCCTTTTAAGGGCTCAAAGCGGCAGGGTCAGAGAGCCATAAGTGACAGGTCCTGCAAACAGCAACAGCGTCTGTGTAGCCCAGGTCAGGGATTTCCTCCCTGCATTTCACCATTAGGAGGGAATAGAAAGGCAGGCTTCCATTCCTCTACCCAGAGCACCACAATCCTGCCACTGTACCCTCTTGTCCTCTGCACACTCCAACTCATTCTAAGTAAGCCATTATACTAGCAAACATTCAGTGTACCTAGTGGCATCCTATACGTGGCTATTGGACTTTGCTATAGTCCCACTAGTGCAAAGACATTAGCAGAGCACATCTGCCTGCATTGCACACTCCAACTTTTTTAAACTAAGCAATTTTACTAGCAAACACTCAGTGTACCTAGTGGCATCCTATACGTGGCTATTGGACTTTGCTATAGTCCCACTAGTGCAAAGACATTTGCAGAGCACGTCTGCCTGCATTGCACACTACAACTTTTTTAAACTAAGCAATTTTACTAGCAAACACTCAGTGTACCTAGTGGCATCCTATACGTGGCTATTGGACTTTGCTATAGTCCCACTAGTGCAAAGACATTTGCAGAGCACGTCTGCCTGCATTGCACACTACAACTTTTTTAAACTAAGAAATTTTACTAGCAAACACTCAGTGTACCTAGTGGCATCCTATACGTGGCTATTGGACTTTGCTATAGTCCCACTAGTGCCAAGACATTTGCAGAGCGCATCTGCCTGCGTTGCACACTCCAACTAATTATAACGAAGCCATTATACTAGCAAACACTCAGTGTACCTAGTGGCATCCTATACGTGGCTATTGGACTTTTGTCAATTCACAGTATTGGAACGTTATTTGCAGGACGTCTGCCTGCATTGCACACTCTAACTTTTTTAAACTCAGCCATTATACTAGCAAACACTCACTGTACCTAGTTGTATCCTAAACGTGGCTATTGTACTTTTGTCAATTCACAGTATTGGAACGTTATTTGCAGGACATCTGCCTGCATTGCACACTCAAACTTTTTTAAACTCAGCCATTATACTAGCAAACACTCACTGTACCTAGTTGTATCCTAAACGTGGCTATTGTACTTTTGTCAATTCACAGTATTGGAACGTTATTTGCAGGACATCTGCCTGCATTGCACACTCAAACTTTTTTAAACTCAGCCATTATACTAGCAAACACTCACTGTACCTAGTTGTATCCTAAACGTGGCTATTGTACTTTTGTCAATTCACAGTATTGGAACGTTATTTGCAGCACGTCTGCCTGCATTGCACACTCAAACTTTTTTAAACTCAGCCATTATACTAGCAAACACTCACTGTACCTAGTTGTATCCTAAACGTGGCTATTGTACTTTTGTCAATTCACAGTATTGGAACGTTATTTGCAGCACGTCTGCCTGCATTGCACACTCAAACTTTTTTAAACTCAGCCATTATACTAGCAAACACTCACTGTACCTAGTTGTATCCTAAACGTGGCTATTGTACTTTTGTCAATTCACAGTATTGGAACGTTATTTGCAGGACATCTGCCTGCATTGCACACTCAAACTTTTTTAAACTCAGCCATTATACTAGCAAACACTCACTGTACCTAGTTGTATCCTAAACGTGGCTATTGTACTTTTGTCAATTCACAGTATTGGAACGTTATTTGCAGGACATCTGCCTGCATTGCACACTCAAACTTTTTTAAACTCAGCCATTATACTAGCAAACACTCACTGTACCTAGTTGTATCCTAAACGTGGCTATTGTACTTTTGTCAACTCACAGTATTGGAACGTTATTTGCAGCACGTCTGCCTGCATTGCACACTCAAACTTTTTTAAACTCAGCCATTATACTAGCAAACACTCACTGTACCTAGTTGTATCCTAAACGTGGCTATTGTACTTTTGTCAATTCACAGTATTAGAACGTTATTTGCAGCACGTCTGCCTGCATTGCACACTCAAACTTTTTTAAACTCAGCCATTATACTAGCAAACACTCACTGTACCTAGTTGTATCCTAAACGTGGCTATTGTACTTTTGTCAATTCACAGTATTGGAACGTTATTTGCAGGACATCTGCCTGCATTGCACACTCAAACTTTTTTAAACTCAGCCATTATACTAGCAAACACTCACTGTACCTAGTTGTATCCTAAACGTGGCTATTGTACTTTTGTCAATTCACAGTATTGGAACGTTATTTGCAGGACATCTGCCTGCATTGCACACTCAAACTTTTTTAAACTCAGCCATTATACTAGCAAACACTCACTGTACCTAGTTGTATCCTAAACGTGGCTATTGTACTTTTGTCAATTCACAGTATTGGAACGTTATTTGCAGCACGTCTGCCTGCATTGCACACTCAAACTTTTTTAAACTCAGCCATTATACTACCAAACAGTCAGTGTACCTAGTTGTATCCTAAACGTGGCTATTGTACTTTTGCCAATTCACAGTATTGGAACGTTATTTGCAGGACATCTGCCTGCATTGCACACTCAAACTTTTTTAAACTCAGCCATTATACTAGCAAACACTCACTGTACCTAGTTGTATCCTAAACGTGGCTATTGTACTTTTGTCAATTCACAGTATTGGAACGTTATTTGCAGGACATCTGCCTGCATTGCACACTCAAACTTTTTTAAACTCAGCCATTATACTAGCAAACACTCACTGTACCTAGTTGCATCCTAAACGTGGCTATTGTACTTTTGTCAATTCACAGTATTGGAACGTTATTTGCAGCACGTCTGCCTGCATTGCACACTCAAACTTTTTTAAACTCAGCCATTATACTAGCAAACACTCACTGTACCTAATTGTATCCTAAACGTGGCTATTGTACTTTTGTCAATTCACAGTATTAGAACGTTATTTGCAGCACGTCTGCCTGCATTGCACACTCAAACTTTTTTAAACTCAGCCATTATACTAGCAAACACTCACTGTACCTAGTTGTATCCTAAACGTGGCTATTGTACTTTTGTCAATTCACAGTATTGGAACGTTATTTGCAGGACGTCTGCCTGCATTGCACACTCAAACTTTTTTAAACTCAGCCATTATACTAGCAAACACTCACTGTACCTAGTTGTATCCTAAACGTGGCTATTGTACTTTTGTCAATTCACAGTATTGGAACGTTATTTGCAGAACATCTGCCTGCATTGCACACTCAAACTTTTTTAAACTCAGCCATTATACTAGCAAACACTCACTGTACCTAGTTGTATCCTAAACGTGGCTATTGGACTTTTGTCAATTCACAGTATTGGAACGTTATTTGCAGCACGTCTGCCTGCATTGCACACTCAAACTTTTTTAAACTCAGCCATTATACTAGCAAACACTCACTGTACCTAGTTGTATCCTAAACGTGGCTATTGTACTTTTGTCAATTCACAGTATTAGAACGTTATTTGCAGCACGTCTGCCTGCATTGCACACTCAAACTTTTTTAAACTCAGCCATTATACTAGCAAACACTCACTGTACCTAGTTGTATCCTAAACGTGGCTATTGTACTTTTGTCAATTCACAGTATTGGAACGTTATTTGCAGGACATCTGCCTGCATTGCACACTCAAACTTTTTTAAACTCAGCCATTATACTAGCAAACACTCACTGTACCTAGTTGTATCCTAAACGTGGCTATTGTACTTTTGTCAATTCACAGTATTGGAACGTTATTTGCAGGACATCTGCCTGCATTGCACACTCAAACTTTTTTAAACTCAGCCATTATACTAGCAAACACTCACTGTACCTAGTTGTATCCTAAACGTGGCTATTGTACTTTTGTCAATTCACAGTATTGGAACGTTATTTGCAGCACGTCTGCCTGCATTGCACACTCAAACTTTTTTAAACTCAGCCATTATACTAGCAAACACTCACTGTACCTAGTTGTATCCTAAACGTGGCTATTGTACTTTTGTCAATTCACAGTATTGGAACGTTATTTGCAGGACATCTGCCTGCATTGCACACTCAAACTTTTTTAAACTCAGCCATTATACTAGCAAACACTCACTGTACCTAGTTGTATCCTAAACGTGGCTATTGTACTTTTGTCAATTCACAGTATTGGAACGTTATTTGCAGCACGTCTGCCTGCATTGCACACTCAAACTTTTTTAAACTCAGCCATTATACTAGCAAACACTCACTGTACCTAGTTGTATCCTAAACGTGGCTATTGTACTTTTGTTAATTCACAGTATTGGAACGTTATTTGCAGGACATCTGCCTGCATTGCACACTCAAACTTTTTTAAACTCAGCCATTATACTAGCAAACACTCACTGTACCTAGTTGTATCCTAAACGTGGCTATTGTACTTTTGTCAATTCACAGTATTGGAACGTTATTTGCAGCACGTCTGCCTGCATTGCACACTCAAACTTTTTTAAACTCAGCCATTATACTCGCAAACACTCACTGTACCTAGTTGTATCCTAAACGTGGCTATTGTACTTTTGTCAATTCACAGTATTAGAACGTTATTTGCAGCACGTCTGCCTGCATTGCACACTCAAACTTTTTTAAACTCAGCCATTATACTAGCAAACACTCACTGTACCTAGTTGTATCCTAAACGTGGCTATTGTACTTTTGTCAATTCACAGTATTGGAACGTTATTTGCAGGACATCTGCCTGCATTGCACACTCAAACTTTTTTAAACTCAGCCATTATACTAGCAAACACTCACTGTACCTAGTTGTATCCTAAACGTGGCTATTGTACTTTTGTCAATTCACAGTATTGGAACGTTATTTGCAGGACATCTGCCTGCATTGCACACTCAAACTTTTTTAAACTCAGCCATTATACTAGCAAACACTCACTGTACCTAGTTGTATCCTAAACGTGGCTATTGTACTTTTGTCAATTCACAGTATTGGAACGTTATTTGCAGCACGTCTGCCTGCATTGCACACTCAAACTTTTTTAAACTCAGCCATTATACTAGCAAACACTCACTGTACCTAGTTGTATCCTAAACGTGGCTATTGTACTTTTGTCAATTCACAGTATTGGAACGTTATTTGCAGGACATCTGCCTGCATTGCACACTCAAACTTTTTTAAACTCAGCCATTATACTAGCAAACACTCACTGTACCTAGTTGTATCCTAAACGTGGCTATTGTACTTTTGTCAATTCACAGTATTGGAACGTTATTTGCAGCACGTCTGCCTGCATTGCACACTCAAACTTTTTTAAACTCAGCCATTATACTAGCAAACACTCACTGTACCTAGTTGTATCCTAAACGTGGCTATTGTACTTTTGTTAATTCACAGTATTGGAACGTTATTTGCAGGACATCTGCCTGCATTGCACACTCAAACTTTTTTAAACTCAGCCATTATACTAGCAAACACTCACTGTACCTAGTTGTATCCTAAACGTGGCTATTGTACTTTTGTCAATTCACAGTATTAGAACGTTATTTGCAGGACATCTGCCTGCATTGCACACTCAAACTTTTTTAAACTCAGCCATTATACTAGCAAACACTCACTGTACCTAGTTGTATCCTAAACGTGGCTATTGTACTTTTGTCAATTCACAGTATTGGAACGTTATTTGCAGCACGTCTGCCTGCATTGCACACTCAAACTTTTTTAAACTCAGCCATTATACTAGCAAACACTCACTGTACCTAGTTGTATCCTAAACGTGGCTATTGTACTTTTGTCAATTCACAGTATTGGAACGTTATTTGCAGGACATCTGCCTGCATTGCACACTCAAACTTTTTTAAACTCAGCCATTATACTAGCAAACACTCACTGTACCTAGTTGTATCCTAAACGTGGCTATTGTACTTTTGTCAATTCACAGTATTGGAACGTTATTTGCAGGACATCTGCCTGCATTGCACACTCAAACTTTTTTAAACTCAGCCATTATACTAGCAAACACTCACTGTACCTAGTTGTATCCTAAACGTGGCTATTGTACTTTTGTCAATTCACAGTATTGGAACGTTATTTGCAGGACATCTGCCTGCATTGCACACTCAAACTTTTTTAAACTCAGCCATTATACTAGCAAACACTCACTGTACCTAGTTGTATCCTAAACGTGGCTATTGTACTTTTGTCAATTCACAGTATTGGAACGTTATTTGCAGCACGTCTGCCTGCATTGCACACTCAAACTTTTTTAAACTCAGCCATTATACTAGCAAACACTCACTGTACCTAGTTGTATCCTAAACGTGGCTATTGTACTTTTGTCAATTCACAGTATTGGAGCGTTATTTGCAGCACGTCTGCCTGCATTGCACACTCAAACTTTTTTAAACTCAGCCATTATACTAGCAAACACTCACTGTACCTAGTTGTATCCTAAACGTGGCTATTGTACTTTTGTCAATTCACAGTATTGGAACGTTATTTGCAGGACATCTGCCTGCATTGCACACTCAAACTTTTTTAAACTCAGCCATTATACTAGCAAACACTCACTGTACCTAGTTGTATCCTAAACGTGGCTATTGTACTTTTGTCAATTCACAGTATTGGAACGTTATTTGCAGCACGTCTGCCTGCATTGCACACTCAGACTTTTTTAAACTCAGCCATTATACTAGCAAACACTCACTGTACCTAGTTGTATCCTAAACGTGGCTATTGTACTTTTGTCAATTCACACTACTGCAAATCTATGTGCAGCACCTCTGCATGACAACCTCGTGCTCTGTTTTTAATAAGCTATAATGATAGCACAAAATACTGCCATTTTATGGCATCATAGAACTGGCTGTTGTATTCCATTAGTGCCCCACTGGTGACAAGCTATTTCTAGCACCTCTACATCACACCCTCATGCACATTTTGCTACGCTAATGTTATAGCAAACTCATGGAATTCATTGCTGCATTTCATAATTCGGAGGGATAGAAAGTCAGGCTTCCTTTAGCTTTTCCTTCTGTTCATAGACAGCATCTCCAAGACAAATTTCCCCTCCACGTCTAAGTGTGGAGAGGCAGCTAGTGCGCATGCGTGTGCCGATGTACCCCAGCTGCAGCATAATTACAGTGTTTCGCCTAGTGAGTATGCTCAGCCTGACTGTGCCATTCCTGACGCTAAGTTTTCATTTCGGGATACAGCGCATGCTCCCACACTAAGTGTGAAAAGCCTCTTTGCACAGGTGCTTGCATTCCGTGCCGGGTATAAGTCCTGTTTTGGGCATAGACACCATGCTAAAGCTGATAGTCTTTTTTCAGAGACTGTATTTCATGATACTGAGCATGCTCAGGCACTTCCTGCATCAGAGACTAGGTCCGGTAATGAACTCTTTGGCCCTGGCCCTGATGTGGGGGTCCCATATAGACCACAGGGCATCAGGTGTCCTCCCAAATGTCTTGCAGAGGCCCACACCTATGACTTGTCACCGCATTATTGATGCTCAGACGATGACTGGTGAGGTGTTTGGGTCATGGCAGCCATGAGGTCATCATTGAAGTTGCGTTTCCAAATAGGACGCTAGTTATGCCACTCATGACGTGTCACTCTACTTTTGTCTCCAGGAGGTGCATTGTGGTTCACCCTGGTTTGGGGCGGACCCAGGTTATAAAAGGGGCTGGAGCCAACCAGGAGGTGCGCAGTCTTCTATTATGCTCCGAAAGAGCACACCTCCATGTGTTGAACCCATTGCGGCTTTAGGCCAGAGGTAGGCAGGGATCGGGTGGTGGATGCAGGCCACCACCACAGTTGGTAACGCAGAACGGTTAAGACCAGCTCCTGTCCTAACAGTCCTGCTTGTGCAGCCCAGTGGCATTAACAGGCCTGCTGCTGCTGATGCGCCTGCTGTCCACAGGTGTGGCCCCTACGCACACGGTCAGCGTACTCAATGGCCCCTGTGTTGTTAACAGGGAGTTCCTGGGCTGGGTGGGCATGTGGACCCTGTGACGCTAACAGGGCTCACAGTCTCCAGATCCGAATGGCGTCTAACTCGGTTCAGGCTACTATTAGTTTCATAGCCACACAGCTCTGTATCCTCCACCAAACCTTCAAGTTGCCAACCTCTCCTTTTCCAACTGGGAGCACGGTGGACACTGACTGCTGATGGGGATATATACCTTTCTCTTTCTTTTCTTATTAATTTTCGTTATATATCGGTCACAGATTATATACCACTTTATCCAAATCTGCCAGTCCCACTGTAACAGATGTTGTTTCTTCAGCAAATGTTACAGTTGCTTAACCACCAAATCCATGGACCAAAACTTTTTTCCCCTTTCCAACACACCTGTTCCCCTTTCCAACAGCATCTGTCCTTTTTCAACTCATTTTGGGATATGACCAAAAGTGCAACTGTGCAGGGACACCGTACTCAACGCCATCTCAGCACAGCAGCCATCCCTCGGTCCCTCCGATGTGGACAAGTAAAAGACCATTTCCTCCTATCCATGACAAAGCGTTGAGATTCACTCTGTGCAGCACTGGTGTTTAGTGGACAAGTAGATCTAAGATTGCGTACCACATTCTGCAGATACTCCTGTATACGTGCGTCTATTTCTATGGCAGGAATTAGTTCGCCAAATTTTGTCTTGTACCGGGGATCTAACAGTGTGGCAACCCAGTATTCAGGATTAGTTCAAATTCATACAATCCGAGGGTCATGTAGGTAGTGCAGCAAGAAGGCGCTCATGTGTCTTGTGCATCCAGGAGGACCAAGTCCTTGGTGTGTTGGTGGCAGAGAGGTGAGAATCGTGCATCCTTCCTCTGCCCTCTCCCCCCAACCTCGCACAACCGAAATGTGAGCAAGCTCTCACTCATCTGCTGAGTCTTCCATGCCCATCGCCAGTTCGTCCTCCATTTCTTCATGGGCTCCTGCACTTTCATCAACACTTTTTGCTGATACTATGCGCCCTTGTTAATCCCTCTCCCTCACCATGACTGCCGCATAGGTGCCGCTGACCATCTGGACCTCGTAGATCTTGTTATCCCTTCCGCATATGACTCCTCCTGTACTTCCTCCTCTTCTTCTTGTCCCAACACCTGACTCCGAATAATAATTACAGTGTGCTCCATCATGTAGATGACCAGAATTGTCACGCTGAGAATGACATTGCCAGTGCTAAACATCTTCGTCGACATTTCAAAACTGTGTAGCAGGGTGCATAGGTCCTTGATCTGACACCACTCCAGCAGCGTGATCTGCACCACCTCTGGATCAAGTTATCCCAGGCTATATGTCTTACCGTATTTCAGCAGGGCTCTGCGGTGCTGCCACACACGCTGCAACATGTGCAGATTCAAATTCCTGCGTGTCGAAACATCGCATTTACGGCGTTTAACTGCCAGACCCTAAGACTTCCGGAGTGATGAAAGTTGTTGAGCTGCTGTGTGCGCACGATGGAAGTGAGCACATAGCGAGCGTGCCCACTGCACAAGGCCATGTAGGCCATGATGGTGTTTTAAAAATTGCTGGCGAATTCGGTTCAACACGTGAGCCCTAAAAGGCACGTGTGTCACATTGCCCTGAGGATGGCCCGCAGCCAGGTTTGCATCATTGCCGCACACGGCTGTTAAGTCACCAACGGAGTCCGCTCCGTCAATTTGTACTCCGGTCGCCAGGTGACAACGTGTTCCTTTCATGAATAGTGCTGATGATGGGAGAGTAGTCGATGCCAGCGGCGCAGGTGGACGCAGGTTATGCTCACCCACTGGGCTGCATTACCTTGACAGATGCAGAATCTCTGGCTGAATGTAGCTGGTGGGTATCTCACAGATGAAATACCATCATTCAGCTACAACCAATGGGAAGACACCACACCCTTTTTTATGCCCATCCTGTCTGCAGACCACTGCCAGACATAGCTATGAACCTCTGGTTAATTTTACCCCCAGTTCAGTTTTATGATTTTGTGTGCTTGTTACCTGACTACTTTTCCTGCTTGCTGTTTATGTACCTTGTTGGCCGATACGCATTTCACCTCTGCTTGTTTTCTGATTCTTTCCTGGCCGTCCCATTCTGTTCCTGTTCCTCAATTAATGTTTTGACCCTGCCTGACTACTATTCTCTGTAATAGCGGTGTGACTCACATTTCCCATACATTTCAAAGTAAAACTTTGACCGCCTGATGGCATTGAGCTCTGCTGCCAGCATAGTAAGGAGGTGTGTGGTAGTCCTTGTGCGCAGTTGCAAGGAAGGGTGGCCTGACCACACAGGGTTTGCGCCAAGGTAGAGGACCCACACGAGGTTGAAGAGGCAGAAGCAGTGTATTAACTTCTACATACAGAACAAGGATTGAAACAACTCGTGGGGACGGCAAGACTTGTACAGCAGACCCTTCTCCATCTCTCACCATAGTTTGCCAGTGCCCAGTCAGTGACATGTAATGACCCTGTCTATGCTTACTGGTCCAAGTATCTGTGTTGAAATGCACCCTGTCGCACACAGATTTTCTCAAGGAAGTGGTGATGTTGTGTGCGACATGCTGGTGTAGCGCGGGCATGCTTTTCTTGGAGAAGCAGTGGTGATTAGGCATCTGGTACTGGGGCACAGCGACAGACATAAGGTCTGTAAAATCCTGTGTGTCCACTACGCGTAAAGGCAGCATTTCGGTAGCCAACAGCTTACAGAGGGATAGAGTCAACCACTTAGCGTTGTCATGGGTCGCAGTAAGTGGCCTTTTATTTGACCACATCTGAGGGACAGAGATCTGGCTGCTGTCTGTAGACGGTGTTGAGTAGGGTGTCCCTGGAAAAATGCAGGTTTGTGAGAAAAGTGCAGGCGGAGACATGATGTTGCCTTCATCTTGCCTTCAGATCTGTTCATCTTGTATCATTTTTAAAAAACACAGCAAGCAAGGGTTACTCCAAGCGGAGTCTACCTTTTTTCCCCAAATTGGGCACACAGACACCCCATCAGTGGCAGGACTTGTGCCCTAGTTGCAAACAGGATGTTTTGATTTGCATCAAGCACATTCCAAATCCACAAGCATTTACTCTCCCCAGGATGACACAGGGGTAGTAAATTCCTTCTGGATCCATGACTTGTTCATTTTGATGAACGTCAGTCTGTCCACATTGTCACTGGACAGACGCGTGCGCTTATCTGTCAGCACACACCCAGCAGCACTGAAGACACGTTCAGAGACAACGCTGGCAGCTGGACACGACAAAATCTTCAAGGCGTAACTGGAGAGCTCTTGACATTTTTCTAGATTTGAAGCACAAAAGGAGCAAGGCTCCATTTGCAAAGTCATTGCATCGATGTTCATTTGGAGATACTCCTGTATCATCCTCTCCATCCGTTGACTATGTGACACACTTGATGTCTCTGGTGGCCTTGCAAAGGAGGGTCTAAAAAAATTATGAAAAGATTCCATAAAATTGCTGTTACCAGCACCAGATACGGTCCTACTGGTACGGGTAGACTGTTGAAGATGACGAGGCCGTCCCATGTTTGTCAAGTTACAACTGGGAGAATCACTCCCTTCACCTGCACGGTTGTTTGGTGGAAAAGCCGAGCTAAGATCGAGTAACAGCTTCTGCTGATACTCCTGCATACGTGCGTCCCTTTCTATGGGTGGAATTATGTCACAAAATTTGGACTTGTCCCGGGGATCTAATAGTGTGGCAAGCCAGTAGTCATCATCACTTCTAATTTTGACAATACGAGGGTCATGTTGGAGGTAGTGCAACAAGAAGGCACTCATGTGTCTTGCGCAGCCATGCGGACCAAGTCCACGCTGTGTTTGTGGCATAGAGGTGCTAACCGTTCTTTCTTCCTCTGTCATCTCCCCCCAACCTCTTTCAACTTAAATTTGACCAAGGTCCCCCTCATCTGCTGAGTCTTCCATGTCCATGGACAGTTCGTCCTCCATATCTTCATGTCCTCCTGCACCTTCCTCAACATCTCGCCTGCTACCATGCGCCCTTGTTGATCCCTGTCCCCCATGGTCCCATGCCTGCCGCGTTGGTGATGATGAACGTCTGGACCTTGGTGATGTTGTTGTGTCTTGCGCATATGAATCCTCCTGTAGTTCCTCCCCTTCCTGTTGTCCCACCCCCTGACTCCGAATAGTGTTTAGCGTGTGCTCCAGCATGTAAATGACTGTAATCGTCATGCTGATAATGGCATTGTCAGCGCTAAACATATTCGTCGCCATGTCGAAACTGTGCAGAAGGGTGCATAGGTCCTTGATCTGAGATCACTCCATCAGGGTGATCTGCCCCACCTCTGCATCTCGTTGGCCCAGGCTATACGTCATGACGTATTGCACCAGGGCTCTGCGGTGCTGCCACAGTCGCTGTAACATGTGGAGAGTTGAATTCCAGCGTGTCGCCACATCGCATTTCAGGCGATGAACCGGCAGGCCGAAAGACTTCTGGAGCGATGCAAGTCGCTCAGCTGCGGCGGTTGAACGGCGGAAGTGAGCACTGCAGACAGTTTCCGTGCCCTGGTCAGAAGGCCATCTAGGCCGGGATAGTGTGTTAAAAATTGCTGGACAACAAGGTTCAACACGTGAGCCATACAAGGCACGTGTGTCACCTTGCCCAGGCGAAGGGCCGCACCCAGGTTTGCAGCATTGTCGCACACGGCCTTACCAGGCTGCAGGTTGAGTGGAGACAACCATTTATTAAACTCGGACCGCAGAGCTGACCACAACTCCTCAACAGGTTGACCCTGATTTCCGGAAAACGTCGCGCCGCGGGCGCCAAATGCGGGTCGGCGCCTCCCCGGGGGATCCCCGCGGGGGCAGCGGGGGCGCGCTTTCGCGCATTTCCGCTCGCCCTCGCCGCGGCGCGTTTTCGGCCCGCCGCGCCCGCCGCGTCGCGCCGCCTCGCTCGGGGCACCCACCGCCGCGTCCGCCGCGACCGGCCGGACGAAACGACGCCTCGCTCGCGTCTCTGCGACGATGCGCGATTTTCCGAAAAAGGTGATCCGTGAGAGCCATTAGCCAGTTCTGCAGTTGTCATTCCGCGACCGGTGGCCAGGTGGCGACGCCGTCCACCCAGTCGGGAAGCTGTCATGCTGCGCACGACCAGCAGATGGCAGTGCCGTTCCACGTCGCCCCTGAACTGGCTAACGGAATACGCCGGGCAGGCGCCGATTAGCCAGTCTTTCCGGCGCCAAAAAAGTGCGCCAAAAAAAAAAAAAAAATTGCCTTTTGACGCCGTAAATCTCCTCGCAGGGCTAAAATCAGGCGCTGCGGTGAACGGGAGCGCGTCCGCACGTACGGTTTTTTCGCCGCGCAACAGTATCGCTCACGGGAGCGACTGGCTCCGTTAGAAGGGGCTAACGGAATATGCTGGGAAGCGTCGATTAGCCAGTCAGTCCAGCGCCAAAAAAGTGCGCCAAAAAAAATAAAAAAATTTCGTTTTCACGCCGTAAATCTCCTAGCAGTTCTAAAATCAGGCGCTGCGGTGAACGGGAGCGCGTCCGCACGTACGGTTTTTTCGCCGCGCGACAGTATCGCTCACGGGAGGCGCTGCGGTGAACGGGAGCGCGTCCGCACGTACGTTTTTTTTCGCCGTGCAACAGTATCGCTCACGGGAGCGACTGGCTCCGTTAGAAGGGGCTAACGGAATATGCTGGGAAGCGTCGATTAGCCAGTCAGTCCAGCGCCAAAAAAGTGCGCCAAAAAAAATAAAAAAATTTCGTTTTCACGCCGTAAATCTCCTAGCAGTTCTAAAATCAGGCGCTGCGGTGAACGGGAGCGCGTCCGCACGTACGTTTTTTTCGCCGCGCAACAGTATCGCTCACGGGAGCGACTGGCTCCGTTAGAAGGGGCTAACGGAATATGCTGGGAAGCGTCGATTAGCCAGTCAGTCCAGCGCCAAAAAAGTGCGCCAAAAAAAATAAAAAAATTTCGTTTTCACGCCGTAAATCTCCTAGCAGTTCTAAAATCAGGCGCTGCGGTGAACGGGAGCGCGTCCGCACGTACGGTTTTTTCGCCGCGCGACAGTATCGCTCACGGGAGGCGCTGCGGTGAACGGGAGCGCGTCCGCACGTACGTTTTTTTTCGCCGTGCAACAGTATCGCTCACGGGAGCGACTGGCTCCGTTAGAAGGGGCTAACGGAATATGCTGGGAAGCGTCGATTAGCCAGTCAGTCCAGCGCCAAAAAAGTGCGCCAAAAAAAAAAAAAAAATGTAGTTTTCACGCCGTAAATCTCCTAACAGCTCTAAAATCAGGCGCTGCGGTGAACGGGAGCGCGTCCGCACGTACGGTTTTTTCGCCGCGCAACAGTATCGCTCACGGGAGCGTAGCCGCACGTACGGTTATTGATCAGGTCCGTGCACACGGATGTCACGTGGATGACGTCAGTGTGCAGGACCTATGGCCGTCATCAAGTCATTACAACCGGTACTGCTGTATGTAATATAGTGTCAGGCACGTGAAGAGTGGGGGAGGGGAGGTCCGGGGAAATCACTGAATTCTTTATTAAGCTCTGTGCCCGCATCTCCACTCCGCCCCCTCCTCCCGTCTAAATGCCAGTCTGCTGTACATAGTATGTCAGGCACTGCGAGGAGGGGGGAGGGGAGATCCGGGGAAATCACTGTATTCTTTATGAAGCCGGGTGCCCTGCATCTCCACTCCGCCCCCTCCTCGTCTGTATACAGGCTCAAGTCCGCTCCTCCACGCCTTTTCCCAGCCCCACTCCGCCCCCTCCTCGTCTGTATACACGCTCGAGTCCGCTCCTCCACGCCTTTTCCCTGCCCCACTCCGCCCCCTCAAGTCTTTTACCCCGGCTCCACTCCACCCCCAGGTCCCACTCCTCCCCTCATCTTCTCCGGGCACCACCCGACGAGGCAGAGGGGCCGGCCGAGTCTGACGTCGTCACTGACGACGTCAGACTACGCTCCCTCCCCTCACGTTAGACGCTGCTCAGCCACAAGTGTTCGGAGAGGTTTGTACTGCGCATGCGCTGCCCTGCGCAGTACAAAACGGAAGTCATCGCAGAGCGCGCCACTTTTCAAAATCGGCGGTGGTGGGGTGAGTATTATGTGTGTATGCTTACGGGGTGCCTGATGCCGGTGCGCGGGGACGGGCTGCTTGCCGCCGGTATATATGTACGGGCTGCCTGCTGCCGGTATATATGTACGGGCACGGGCTGCCTGCTGCCGGTATATATGTACGGGCTGCCTGCCGCCGGTAGATATGTACGGGCTGCCTGCCTGCCGCCGGTATATATGTACGGGCTGCCTGCCGCCGGTATATATGTACGGGCTGCCTGCTGCCGGTATATATGTACGGGCACGGGCTGCCTGCGGCCGGAATATATATACGGGCTGCCTGCCGCCGGTATATATGTACGGGCTGCCTGCTGCCGGTATATATGTACGGGCACGGGCTGCCTGCGGCCGGAATATATATACGGGCTGCCTGCCGCCGGTAGATATGTACGGGCTGCCTGCCTGCCGCCGGTATATATGTACGGGCTGCCTGCCTGCCTGCCACCGGTATATATGTACGGGCACGGGCTGCCTGCCGCCAGACCCCTCTGCCTGTGCGCCGCCAGACCCCTCTGCGCTCTGCGCCGCCAGACCCCTCTGCGCTCTGCGCCGCCAGACCCCTCTGCGCTCTGCGCCGCCAGACCCCTCTGCGCTCTGCGCCGCCAGACCCCTCTGCGCTCTGCGCCGCCAGACCCCTCTGCGCCGCCAGACCCCTCTGCGCTCTGCGCCGCCAGACCCCTCTGCGCTCTGCGCCGCCTGACCCCTCTGCGCTCTGCGCCGCCTGACCCCTCTGCGCTCTGCCTGACCCCTCTGCGCTCTGCCTGACCCCTCTGCGCTCTGCCTGACCCCTCTGCGCTCTGCCTGACCCCTCTGCGCTCTGCCTGACCCCTCTGCGCTCTGCCTGACCCCTCTGCGCTCTGCCTGACCCCTCTGCGCTCTGCCTGACCCCTCTGCGCTCTGCCTGACCCCTCTGCGCTCTGCCTGACCCCTCTGCGCTCTGCCTGACCCCTCTGCGCTCTGCCTGACCCCTCTGCGCTCTGCCTGACCCCTCTGCGCTCTGCCTGACCCCTCTGCGCTCTGCCTGACCCCTCTGCGCTCTGCCTGACCCCTCTGCGCTCTGCCTGACCCCTCTGCGCTCTGCCTGACCCCTCTGCGCTCTGCCTGACCCCTCTGCGCTCTGCCCGACCCCTCTGCGCTCTGCCCGACCCCTCTGCGCTCTGCCCGACCCCTCTGCGCTCTGCCCGACCCCTCTGCGCTCTGCCCGACCCCTCTGCGCTCTGCCCGACCCCTCTGCGCTCTGCCCGACCCCTCTGCGCTCTGCCCGACCCCTCTGCGCTCTGCCCGACCCCTCTGCGCTCTGCCCGACCCCTCTGCGCTCTGCCCGACCCCTCTGCGCTCTGCCCGACCCCTCTGCGCTCTGCCCGACCCCTCTGCGCTCTGCCCGACCCCTCTGCGCTCTGCCCGACCCCTCTGCGCTCTGCCCGACCCCTCTGCGCTCTGCCCGACCCCTCTGCGCTCTGCCCGACCCCTCTGCGCTCTGCCCGACCCCTCTGCGCTCTGCCCGACCCCTCTGCGCTCTGCCCGACCCCTCTGCGCTCTGCCCGACCCCTCTGCGCTCTGCCCGACCCCTCTGCGCTCTGCCCGACCCCTCTGCGCTCTGCCCGACCCCTCTGCGCTCTGCCCGACCCCTCTGCGCTCTGCCCGACCCCTCTGCGCTCTGCCCGACCCCTCTGCGCTCTGCCCGACCCCTCTGCGCTCTGCCCGACCCCTCTGCGCTCTGCCCGACCCCTCTGCGCTCTGCCCGACCCCTCTGCGCTCTGCCCGACCCCTCTGCGCAGCCCTGTCTGAGAGTGGGGCAGTGTGTGTAACCCCCTCCAGTATGTGTATGCCCCTGTATCTTCCCCAATTGTAAAACAGAATGTTTTGACTATTTATTTTTTTTTCAATTAGGTATCCAAGCAATGCAGGTAGTGCTGACATTACGATCGACGGACGCCTTCCATCTTCTGGTACCACTGTGTAGACGAGTAATCTTGAAGATCCCGTACGTATGTTGTCTATGTATATATGTATGTGTCTGTCTTCCAACTGCATCCAGCTCATACACAGCACCATACTGTAATACAGGTCCACTCTATGTCCTGTAATACAGTGTGCTGACAGCCCTCTGTGGGCTCCGCTGGGGGCTGGCAGCCCTCTGTGGGCTCCGCTGGGGGCTGGCAGCCCTCTGTGGGCTCCGCTGGGGGCTGGCAGCCCTCTGTGGGCTCCGCTGGGGGCTGGCAGCCCTCTGTGGGCTCCGCTGGGGGCTGGCAGCCCTCTGTGGGCTCCGCTGGGGGCTGGCAGCCCTCTGTGGGCTCCGCTGGGGGCTGGCAGGCCTCTGTGGGCTCCGCTGGGGGCTGGCAGCCCTCTGTGGGCTCCGCTGGGGGCTGGCAGCCCTCTGGGGGCTCCGCCGGGGGCTGGCAGCCCTCTGGGGGCTCCGCCGGGGGCTGGCAGCCCTCTGGGGGCTCCGCCGGGGGCTGGCAGCCCTCTGGGGGCTCCGCCGGGGGCTGGCAGCCCTCTGGGGGCTCCGCCGGGGGCTGGCAGCCCTCTGGGGGCTCCGCCGGGGGCTGGCAGCCCTCTGTGGGCTCCGCTGGGGGCTGGCAGCCCTCTGTGGGCTCCGCTGGGGGCTGGCAGCCCTCTGTGGGCTCCGCTGGGGGCTGGCAGGCCTCTGTGGGCTCCGCCGGGGGCTGGCAGGCCTCTGTGGGCTCCGCTGGGGGCTGGCAGCCCTCTGGGGGCTCCGCCGGGGGCTGGCAGCCCTCTGGGGGCTCCGCCGGGGGCTGGCAGCCCTCTGGGGGCTCCGCCGGGGGCTGGCAGCCCTCTGGGGGCTCCGCCGGGGGCTGGCAGCCCTCTGGGGGCTCCGCCGGGGGCTGGCAGCCCTCTGGGGGCTCCGCCGGGGGCTGGCAGCCCTCTGGGGGCTCCGCCGGGGGCTGGCAGCCCTCTGGGGGCTCCGCCGGGGGCTGGCAGCCCTCTGGGGGCTCCGCCGGGGGCTGGCAGCCCTCTGGGGGCTCCGCCGGGGGCTGGCAGCCCTCTGGGGGCTCCGCCGGGGGCTGGCAGCCCTCTGGGGGCTCCGCCGGGGGCTGGCAGCCCTGTGTGGGCTCCGCCGGGGGCTGGCAGCCCTGTGTGGGCTCCGGTGGGGGCTGGCAGCCCTGTGTGGGCTCCGGTGGGGGCTGGCAGCCCTCTGTGGGCTCCGGTGGGGGCTGGCAGCCCTGTGTGGGCTCCGGTGGGGGCTGGCAGCCCTGTGTGGGCTCCGGTGGGGGCTGGCAGCCCTGTGTGGGCTCTGGTGGGGGCTGGCAGCCCTGTGTGGGCTCTGGTGGGGGCTGGCAGCCCTGTGTGGGCTCTGGTGGGGGCTGGCAGCCCTGTGTGGGCTCTGGTGGGGGCTGGCAGCCCTGTGTGGGCTCTGGTGGGGGCTGGCAGCCCTGTGTGGGCTCTGGTGGGGGCTGGCAGCCCTGTGTGGGCTCTGGTGGGGGCTGGCAGCCCTGTGTGGGCTCTGGTGGGGGCTGGCAGCCCTGTGTGGGCTCTGGTGGGGGCTGGCAGCCCTGTGTGGGCTCTGGTGGGGGCTGGCAGCCCTGTGTGGGCTCTGGTGGGGGCTGGCAGCCCTGTGTGGGCTCTGGTGGGGGCTGGCAGCCCTGTGTGGGCTCTGGTGGGGGCTGGCAGCCCTGTGTGGGCTCTGGTGGGGGCTGGCAGCCCTGTGTGGGCTCTGGTGGGGGCTGGCAGCCCTGTGTGGGCTCTGGTGGGGGCTGGCAGCCCTGTGTGGGCTCTGGTGGGGGCTGGCAGCCCTGTGTGGGCTCTGGTGGGGGCTGGCAGCCCTGTGTGGGCTCTGGTGGGGGCTGGCAGCCCTGTGTGGGCTCTGGTGGGGGCTGGCAGCCCTGTGTGGGCTCTGCTGGGGGCTGGCAGCCCTGTGTGGGCTCTGCTGGGGGCTGGCAGCCCTGTGTGGGCTCTGCTGGGGGCTGGCAGCCCTGTGTGGGCTCTGCTGGGGGCTGGCAGCCCTGTGTGGGCTCTGCTGGGGGCTGGCAGCCCTGTGTGGGCTCTGCTGGGGGCTGGCAGCCCTGTGTGGGCTCTGCTGGGGGCTGGCAGCCCTGTGTGGGCTCTGCTGGGGGCTGGCAGCCCTGTGTGGGCTCTGCTGGGGGCTGGCAGCCCTGTGTGGGCTCTGCTGGGGGCTGGCAGCCCTGTGTGGGCTCTGCTGGGGGCTGGCAGCCCTGTGTGGGCTCTGCTGGGGGCTGGCAGCCCTGTGTGGGCTCTGCTGGGGGCTGGCAGCCCTGTGTGGGCTCTGCTGGGGGCTGGCAGCCCTGTGTGGGCTCTGCTGGGGGCTGGCAGCCCTGTGTGGGCTCTGCTGGGGGCTGGCAGCCCTGTGTGGGCTCTGCTGGGGGCTGGCAGCCCTGTGTGGGCTCTGCTGGGGGCTGGCAGCCCTGTGTGGGCTCTGCTGGGGGCTGGCAGCCCTGTGTGGGCTCTGCTGGGGGCTGGCAGCCCTGTGTGGGCTCTGCTGGGGGCTGGCAGCCCTGTGTGGGCTCTGCTGGGGGCTGGCAGCCCTGTGTGGGCTCTGCTGGGGGCTGGCAGCCCTGTGTGGGCTCTGCTGGGGGCTGGCAGCCCTGTGGGGGCTCTGCTGGGGGCTGGCAGCCCTGTGGGGGCTCTGCTGGGGGCTGGCAGCCCTGTGTGGGCTCTGCTGGGGGCTGGCAGCCCTCTGGGGGCTCTGCTGGGGGCTGGCAGCCCTCTGGGGGCTCTGCTGGGGGCTGGCAGCCCTCTGGGGGCTCTGCTGGGGGCTGGCAGCCCTCTGGGGGCTCTGCTGGGGGCTGGCAGCCCTCTGGGGGCTCTGCTGGGGGCTGGCAGCCCTCTGGGGGCTCTGCTGGGGGCTGGCAGCCCTCTGGGGGCTCTGCTGGGGGCTGGCAGCCCTCTGGGGGCTCTGCTGGGGGCTGGCAGCCCTCTGGGGGCTCTGCTGGGGGCTGGCAGCCCTCTGGGGGCTCTGCTGGGGGCTGGCAGCCCTCTGGGGGCTCTGCTGGGGGCTGGCAGCCCTCTGGGGGCTCTGCTGGGGGCTGGCAGCCCTCTGGGGGCTCTGCTGGGGGCTGGCAGCCCTCTGGGGGCTCTGCTGGGGGCTGGCAGCCCACTGTGGGCTCCGGTGGGGGCTGGCAGCCCACTGTGGGCTCCGGTGGGGGCTGGCAGCCCTGTGTGGGCTCCGCTGGGGGCTGGCAGCCCTGTGTGGGCTCCGCTGGGGGCTGGCAGCCCTGTGTGGGCTCCGCTGGGGGCTGGCAGCCCTGTGTGGGCTCCGCTGGGGGCTGGCAGCCCTGTGTGGGCTCCGCTGGGGGCTGGCAGCCCTGTGTGGGCTCCGCTGGGGGCTGGCAGCCCTGTGTGGGCTCCGCTGGGGGCTGGCAGCCCTGTGTGGGCTCTGGTGGGGGCTGGCAGCCCTGTGTGGGCTCTGGTGGGGGCTGGCAGCCCTGTGTGGGCTCTGGTGGGGGCTGGCAGCCCTGTGTGGGCTCTGGTGGGGGCTGGCAGCCCTGTGTGGGCTCTGCTGGGGGCTGGCAGCCCTCTGGGGGCTCTGCTGGGGGCTGGCAGCCCTCTGGGGGCTCTGCTGGGGGCTGGCAGCCCTCTGGGGGCTCTGGTGGGGGGCTGGCAGCCCTCTGGGGGCTCTGCTGGGGGCTGGCAGCCCTCTGGGGGCTCTGCTGGGGGCTGGCAGCCCTCTGTGGGCTCTGCTGGGGGCTGGCAGCCCTCTGTGGGCTCTGCTGGGGGCTGGCAGCCCTCTGTGGGCTCTGCTGGGGGCTGGCAGCCCTCTGTGGGCTCTGCTGGGGGCTGGCAGCCCTGTGTGGGCTCTGCTGGGGGCTGGCAGCCCTGTGTGGGCTCTGCTGGGGGCTGGCAGCCCTGTGTGGGCTCTGCTGGGGGCTGGCAGCCCTGTGTGGGCTCTGCTGGGGGCTGGCAGCCCTGTGTGGGCTCTGCTGGGGGCTGGCAGCCCTGTGTGGGCTCTGCTGGGGGCTGGCAGCCCTGTGTGGGCTCTGCTGGGGGCTGGCAGCCCTGTGTGGGCTCTGCTGGGGGCTGGCAGCCCTGTGTGGGGGCTGGCAGCCCTGTGTGGGGGCTGGCAGCCCTGTGTGGGGGCTGGCAGCCCTGTGTGGGGGCTGGCAGCCCTGTGTGGGGGCTGGCAGCCCTGTGTGGGGGCTGGCAGCCCTGTGTGGGGGCTGGCAGCCCTGTGTGGGGGCTGGCAGCCCTGTGTGGGCTCTGCTGGGGGCTGGCAGCCCTGTGTGGGCTCTGCTGGGGGCTGGCAGCCCTGTGTGGGCTCTGCTGGGGGCTGGCAGCCCTGTGTGGGCTCTGCTGGGGGCTGGCAGCCCTGTGTGGGCTCTGCTGGGGGCTGGCAGCCCTCTGTGGGCTCTGCCGGGGGCTGGCAGCCCTCTGTGGGCTCTGCCGGGGGCTGGCAGCCCTCTGTGGGCTCTGCCGGGGGCTGGCAGCCCTCTGTGGGCTCCGCCGGGGGCTGGCAGCCCTCTGTGGGCTCCGCCGGGGGCTGGCAGCCCTCTGTGGGCTCCGCCGGGGGCTGGCAGCCCTCTGTGGGCTCCGCCGGGGGCTGGCAGCCCTCTGTGGGCTCCGCCGGGGGCTGGCAGCCCTCTGTGGGCTCCGCCGGGGGCTGGCAGCCCTCTGTGGGCTCCGCCGGGGGCTGGCAGCCCTCTGTGGGCTCCGCCGGGGGCTGGCAGCCCTCTGTGGGCTCCGCCGGGGGCTGGCAGCCCTCTGTGGGCTCCGCCGGGGGCTGGCAGCCCTCTGTGGGCTCCGCCGGGGGCTGGCAGCCCTCTGTGGGCTCCGCCGGGGGCTGGCAGCCCTCTGTGGGCTCCGCCGGGGGCTGGCAGCCCTCTGTGGGCTCCGCCGGGGGCTGGCAGCCCTCTGTGGGCTCCGCCGGGGGCTGGCAGCCCTCTGTGGGCTCCGGTGGGGGCTGGCAGCCCTCTGTGGGCTCCGGTGGGGGCTGGCAGCCCTCTGTGGGCTCCGGTGGGGGCTGGCAGCCCTCTGTGGGCTCCGGTGGGGGCTGGCAGCCCTCTGTGGGCTCCGGTGGGGGCTGGCAGCCCTCTGTGGGCTCCGGTGGGGGCTGGCAGCCCTCTGTGGGCTCCGGTGGGGGCTGGCAGCCCTCTGTGGGCTCCGGTGGGGGCTGGCAGCCCTCTGTGGGCTCCGGTGGGGGCTGGCAGCCCTCTGTGGGCTCCGCTGGGGGCTGGCAGCCCTGTGTGGGCTCCGCTGGGGGCTGGCAGCCCTGTGTGGGCTCCGCTGGGGGCTGGCAGCCCTGTGTGGGCTCCGCTGGGGGCTGGCAGCCCTGTGTGGGCTCCGCTGGGGGCTGGCAGCCCTGTGTGGGCTCCGCTGTGTCTGTCTTCCAACTGCATCCAGCTCATACACAGCACCATACTGTAATACAGGTCCACTCTATGTCCTGTAATACAGTGTGCTGGCAGCCCTGTGTGGGCTCTGCTGGGGGCTGGCAGCCCTGTGTGGGCTCTGCTGGGGGCTGGCAGCCCTGTGTGGGCTCTGCTGGGGGCTGGCAGCCCTCTGGGGGCTCTGCTGGGGGCTGGCAGCCCTCTGGGGGCTCTGCTGGGGGCTGGCAGCCCTCTGGGGGCTCTGCTGGGGGCTGGCAGCCCTCTGGGGGCTCTGCTGGGGGCTGGCAGCCCTCTGGGGGCTCTGCTGGGGGCTGGCAGCCCTCTGGGGGCTCTGCTGGGGGCTGGCAGCCCTCTGGGGGCTCTGCTGGGGGCTGGCAGCCCTCTGGGGGCTCTGCTGGGGGCTGGCAGCCCTCTGGGGGCTCTGCTGGGGGCTGGCAGCCCTCTGGGGGCTCTGCTGGGGGCTGGCAGCCCTCTGGGGGCTCTGCTGGGGGCTGGCAGCCCTCTGGGGGCTCTGCTGGGGGCTGGCAGCCCTCTGGGGGCTCTGCTGGGGGCTGGCAGCCCTCTGGGGGCTCCGGTGGGGGCTGGCAGCCCTCTGGGGGCTCCGTTGGGGGCTGGCAGCCCTCTGGGGGCTCCGTTGGGGGCTGGCAGCCCTCTGTGGGCTCCGGTGGAGGCTGGCAGCCCTCTGTGGGCTCTGGTGGGGACTGGCAGCCCTCTGTGGGCTCTACTGGGGGCTGGCAGCCCTCTGTGGGCTCCCCCCTGGCCCTTCCACATCTACCACTGTGTAGATGAGTAATCTTGAAGATCCCGTACGTATGTTGTCTATGTATATATGTATGTGTCTGTCTTCCAACTGCATCCAGCTCATACACAGCACCATACTGTAATACAGGTCCACTCTATGTCCTGTAATACAGTGTGCTGGCAGCCCTCTGTGGGCTCTGCTGGGGGCTGGCAGCCCTCTGTGGGCTCTGCTGGGGGCTGGCAGCCCTCTGTGGGCTCTGCTGGGGGCTGGCAGCCCTCTGTGGGCTCTGCTGGGGGCTGGCAGCCCTCTGTGGGCTCTGCTGGGGGCTGGCAGCCCTCTGTGGGCTCTGCTGGGGGCTGGCAGCCCTCTGTGGGCTCTGCTGGGGGCTGGCAGCCCTCTGTGGGCTCTGCTGGGGGCTGGCAGCCCTCTGTGGGCTCTGCTGGGGGCTGGCAGCCCTCTGTGGGCTCTGCTGGGGGCTGGCAGCCCTCTGTGGGCTCTGCTGGGGGCTGGCAGCCCTCTGTGGGCTCTGCTGGGGGCTGGCAGCCCTCTGTGGGCTCTGCTGGGGGCTGGCAGCCCTCTGTGGGCTCTGCTGGGGGCTGGCAGCCCTCTGTGGGCTCTGCTGGGGGCTGGCAGCCCTCTGTGGGCTCTGCTGGGGGCTGGCAGCCCTCTGTGGGCTCTGCTGGGGGCTGGCAGCCCTCTGTGGGCTCTGCTGGGGGCTGGCAGCCCTCTGTGGGCTCTGCTGGGGGCTGGCAGCCCTCTGTGGGCTCTGCTGGGGGCTGGCAGCCCTCTGTGGGCTCTGCTGGGGGCTGGCAGCCCTCTGTGGGCTCTGCTGGGGGCTGGCAGCCCTCTGTGGGCTCTGCTGGGGGCTGGCAGCCCTCTGTGGGCTCTGCTGGGGGCTGGCAGCCCTCTGTGGGCTCTGCTGGGGGCTGGCAGCCCTCTGTGGGCTCTGCTGGGGGCTGGCAGCCCTCTGTGGGCTCCGCTGGGGGCTGGCAGCCCTCTGTGGGCTCCGCTGGGGGCTGGCAGCCCTCTGTGGGCTCCGCTGGGGGCTGGCAGCCCTCTGTGGGCTCCGCTGGGGGCTGGCAGCCCTCTGTGGGCTCCGCTGGGGGCTGGCAGCCCTCTGTGGGCTCCGTTGGGGGCTGGCAGCCCTCTGTGGGCTCCGCTGGGGGCTGGCAGCCCTCTGTGGGCTCCGCTGGGGGCTGGCAGCCCTCTGTGGGCTCCGCTGTGTCTGTCTTCCAACTGCATCCAGCTCATACACAGCACCATACTGTAATACAGGTCCACTCTGTCCTGTAATACAGTGTGCTGGCAGCCCTGTGTGGGCTCTGCTGGGGGCTGGCAGCCCTGTGTGGGCTCTGCTGGGGGCTGGCAGCCCTGTGTGGGCTCTGCTGGGGGCTGGCAGCCCTGTGTGGGCTCTGCTGGGGGCTGGCAGCCCTCTGGGGGCTCTGCTGGGGGCTGGCAGCCCTCTGGGGGCTCTGCTGGGGGCTGGCAGCCCTCTGGGGGCTCTGCTGGGGGCTGGCAGCCCTCTGGGGGCTCTGCTGGGGGCTGGCAGCCCTCTGGGGGCTCTGCTGGGGGCTGGCAGCCCTCTGGGGGCTCTGCTGGGGGCTGGCAGCCCTCTGTGGGCTCTGCTGGGGGCTGGCAGCCCTCTGTGGGCTCTGCTGGGGGCTGGCAGCCCTCTGTGGGCTCTGCTGGGGGCTGGCAGCCCTCTGTGGGCTCTGCTGGGGGCTGGCAGCCCTCTGTGGGCTCCGCTGGGGGCTGGCAGCCCTCTGTGGGCTCCGCTGGGGGCTGGCAGCCCTCTGTGGGCTCCGCTGGGGGCTGGCAGCCCTCTGTGGGCTCCGCTGGGGGCTGGCAGCCCTCTGTGGGCTCCGCTGGGGGCTGGCAGCCCTCTGTGGGCTCCGCTGGGGGCTGGCAGCCCTCTGTGGGCTCCGCTGGGGGCTGGCAGCCCTCTGTGGGCTCCGCTGGGGGCTGGCAGCCCTCTGTGGGCTCTGCCGGGGGCTGGCAGCCCTCTGTGGGCTCTGCCGGGGGCTGGCAGCCCTCTGTGGGCTCTGCCGGGGGCTGGCAGCCCTCTGTGGGCTCTGCCGGGGGCTGGCAGCCCTCTGTGGGCTCTGCCGGGGGCTGGCAGCCCTCTGTGGGCTCTGCCGGGGGCTGGCAGCCCTCTGTGGGCTCTGCCGGGGGCTGGCAGCCCTCTGTGGGCTCTGCCGGGGGCTGGCAGCCCTCTGTGGGCTCTGCCGGGGGCTGGCAGCCCTCTGTGGGCTCTGCCGGGGGCTGGCAGCCCTCTGTGGGCTCTGCCGGGGGCTGGCAGCCCTCTGTGGGCTCTGCCGGGGGCTGGCAGCCCTCTGTGGGCTCTGCCGGGGGCTGGCAGCCCTCTGTGGGCTCTGCCGGGGGCTGGCAGCCCACTGTGGGCTCTGCCGGGGGCTGGCAGCCCTCTGTGGGCTCTGCCGGGGGCTGGCAGCCCTCTGTGGGCTCTGCCGGGGGCTGGCAGCCCTCTGTGGGCTCCGCCGGGGGCTGGCAGCCCTCTGTGGGCTCCGCCGGGGGCTGGCAGCCCTCTGTGGGCTCTGCCGGGGGCTGGCAGCCCTCTGTGGGCTCTGCCGGGGGCTGGCAGCCCTCTGTGGGCTCTGCCGGGGGCTGGCAGCCCTCTGTGGGCTCTGCCGGGGGCTGGCAGCCCTCTGTGGGCTCTGCCGGGGGCTGGCAGCCCTCTGTGGGCTCTGCCGGGGGCTGGCAGCCCTCTGTGGGCTCTGCCGGGGGCTGGCAGCCCTCTGTGGGCTCTGCCGGGGGCTGGCAGCCCTCTGTGGGCTCTGCCGGGGGCTGGCAGCCCTCTGTGGGCTCTGCCGGGGGCTGGCAGCCCTCTGTGGGCTCTGCCGGGGGCTGGCAGCCCTCTGTGGGCTCTGCCGGGGGCTGGCAGCCCTCTGTGGGCTCTGCCGGGGGCTGGCAGCCCTCTGTGGGCTCTGCCGGGGGCTGGCAGCCCTCTGTGGGCTCTGCCGGGGGCTGGCAGCCCTCTGTGGGCTCTGCCGGGGGCTGGCAGCCCTCTGTGGGCTCTGCCGGGGGCTGGCAGCCCTCTGTGGGCTCTGCCGGGGGCTGGCAGCCCTCTGTGGGCTCTGCCGGGGGCTGGCAGCCCTCTGTGGGCTCTGCCGGGGGCTGGCAGCCCTCTGTGGGCTCTGCCGGGGGCTGGCAGCCCTCTGTGGGCTCTGCCGGGGGCTGGCAGCCCTCTGTGGGCTCTGCCGGGGGCTGGCAGCCCTCTGTGGGCTCTGCCGGGGGCTGGCAGCCCTCTGTGGGCTCTGCCGGGGGCTGGCAGCCCTCTGTGGGCTCCGCCGGGGGCTGGCAGCCCTCTGTGGGCTCCGCCGGGGGCTGGCAGCCCTCTGTGGGCTCTGCCGGGGGCTGGCAGCCCTCTGTGGGCTCTGCCGGGGGCTGGCAGCCCTCTGTGGGCTCTGCCGGGGGCTGGCAGCCCTCTGTGGGCTCTGCCGGGGGCTGGCAGCCCTCTGTGGGCTCTGCCGGGGGCTGGCAGCCCTCTGTGGGCTCTGCCGGGGGCTGGCAGCCCTCTGTGGGCTCTGCCGGGGGCTGGCAGCCCTCTGTGGGCTCTGCCGGGGGCTGGCAGCCCTCTGTGGGCTCTGCCGGGGGCTGGCAGCCCTCTGTGGGCTCTGCCGGGGGCTGGCAGCCCTCTGTGGGCTCTGCCGGGGGCTGGCAGCCCTCTGTGGGCTCTGCCGGGGGCTGGCAGCCCTCTGTGGGCTCTGCCGGGGGCTGGCAGCCCTCTGTGGGCTCTGCCGGGGGCTGGCAGCCCTCTGTGGGCTCTGCCGGGGGCTGGCAGCCCTCTGTGGGCTCTGCCGGGGGCTGGCAGCCCTCTGTGGGCTCTGCCGGGGGCTGGCAGCCCTCTGTGGGCTCTGCCGGGGGCTGGCAGCCCTCTGTGGGCTCTGCCGGGGGCTGGCAGCCCTCTGTGGGCTCTGCCGGGGGCTGGCAGCCCTCTGTGGGCTCTGCCGGGGGCTGGCAGCCCTCTGTGGGCTCTGCCGGGGGCTGGCAGCCCTCTGTGGGCTCTGCCGGGGGCTGGCAGCCCTCTGTGGGCTCTGCCGGGGGCTGGCAGCCCTCTGTGGGCTCTGCCGGGGGCTGGCAGCCCTCTGTGGGCTCTGCCGGGGGCTGGCAGCCCTCTGTGGGCTCTGCCGGGGGCTGGCAGCCCTCTGTGGGCTCTGCCGGGGGCTGGCAGCCCTCTGTGGGCTCTGCCGGGGGCTGGCAGCCCTCTGTGGGCTCTGCCGGGGGCTGGCAGCCCTCGGTGGGCTCTGCCGGGGGCTGGCAGCCCTCTGTGGGCTCTGCCGGGGGCTGGCAGCCCTCTGTGGGCTCTGCCGGGGGCTGGCAGCCCTCTGTGGGCTCTGCCGGGGGCTGGCAGCCCTCTGTGGGCTCTGCCGGGGGCTGGCAGCCCTCTGTGGGCTCTGCCGGGGGCTGGCAGCCCTCTGTGGGCTCTGCCGGGGGCTGGCAGCCCTCTGTGGGCTCTGCCGGGGGCTGGCAGCCCTCTGTGGGCTCTGCCGGGGGCTGGCAGCCCTCTGTGGGCTCTGCCGGGGGCTGGCAGCCCTCTGTGGGCTCTGCCGGGGGCTGGCAGCCCTCTGTGGGCTCTGCCGGGGGCTGGCAGCCCTCTGTGGGCTCTGCCGGGGGCTGGCAGCCCTCTGTGGGCTCTGCCGGGGGCTGGCAGCCCTCTGTGGGCTCTGCCGGGGGCTGGCAGCCCTCTGTGGGCTCTGCCGGGGGCTGGCAGCCCTCTGTGGGCTCTGCCGGGGGCTGGCAGCCCTCTGTGGGCTCTGCCGGGGGCTGGCAGCCCTCTGTGGGCTCCGCCGGGGGCTGGCAGCCCTCTGTGGGCTCCGCCGGGGGCTGGCAGCCCTCTGTGGGCTCCCCCCTGGCCCTGCCAGAGTGTGGGGCAGTGTGTGCAGCCCCCTCCAGTATGTGTATGCCCCTGTATCTTCCCCAATTGTAAAACAGAATGTTTTGCCTATTTGTTTCTTTCAATTAGGTATCCAAGCAATGCAGGTAGTGCTGACGTTACCATCGACGGACGCCTTCCATCTTCTGGTACCACTGTGTAGATGAGTAATCTTGAAGATCCCGTACGTATGTTGTCTATGTATATATGTATGTGTCTGTCTTCCAACTGCATCCAGCTCATACACAGCACCATACTGTAATACAGGTCCACTCTATGTCCTGTAATACAGTGTGCTGGCAGCCCTCTGTGGGCTCTGGTGGGGGCTGGCAGCCCTCTGTGGGCTCTGCCGGGGGCTGGCAGCCCTCTGTGGGCTCTGCCGGGGGCTGGCAGCCCTCTGTGGGCTCTGCCGGGGGCTGGCAGCCCTCTGTGGGCTCTGCCGGGGGCTGGCAGCCCTCTGTGGGCTCTGCCGGGGGCTGGCAGCCCTCTGTGGGCTCTGCCGGGGGCTGGCAGCCCTCTGTGGGCTCTGCCGGGGGCTGGCAGCCCTCTGTGGGCTCTGCCGGGGGCTGGCAGCCCTCTGTGGGCTCTGCCGGGGGCTGGCAGCCCTCTGTGGGCTCTGCCGGGGGCTGGCAGCCCTCTGTGGGCTCTGCCGGGGGCTGGCAGCCCTCTGTGGGCTCTGCCGGGGGCTGGCAGCCCTCTGTGGGCTCTGCCGGGGGCTGGCAGCCCTCTGTGGGCTCTGCCGGGGGCTGGCAGCCCTCTGTGGGCTCTGCCGGGGGCTGGCAGCCCTCTGTGGGCTCTGCCGGGGGCTGGCAGCCCTCTGTGGGCTCTGCCGGGGGCTGGCAGCCCTCGGTGGGCTCTGCCGGGGGCTGGCAGCCCTCGGTGGGCTCTGCCGGGGGCTGGCAGCCCTCGGTGGGCTCTGCCGGGGGCTGGCAGCCCTCTGTGGGCTCTGCCGGGGGCTGGCAGCCCTCTGTGGGCTCTGCCGGGGGCTGGCAGCCCTCGGTGGGCTCTGCCGGGGGCTGGCAGCCCTCTGTGGGCTCTGCCGGGGGCTGGCAGCCCTCTGTGGGCTCTGCCGGGGGCTGGCAGCCCTCTGTGGGCTCTGCCGGGGGCTGGCAGCCCTCTGTGGGCTCTGCCGGGGGCTGGCAGCCCTCTGTGGGCTCTGCCGGGGGCTGGCAGCCCTCTGTGGGCTCTGCCGGGGGCTGGCAGCCCTCTGTGGGCTCTGCCGGGGGCTGGCAGCCCTCTGTGGGCTCTGCCGGGGGCTGGCAGCCCTCTGTGGGCTCTGCCGGGGGCTGGCAGCCCTCTGTGGGCTCTGCCGGGGGCTGGCAGCCCTCTGTGGGCTCTGCCGGGGGCTGGCAGCCCTCTGTGGGCTCTGCCGGGGGCTGGCAGCCCTCTGTGGGCTCTGCCGGGGGCTGGCAGCCCTCTGTGGGCTCTGCCGGGGGCTGGCAGCCCTCTGTGGGCTCTGCCGGGGGCTGGCAGCCCTCTGTGGGCTCTGCCGGGGGCTGGCAGCCCTCTGTGGGCTCTGCCGGGGGCTGGCAGCCCTCTGTGGGCTCTGCCGGGGGCTGGCAGCCCTCTGTGGGCTCTGCCGGGGGCTGGCAGCCCTCTGTGGGCTCTGCCGGGGGCTGGCAGCCCTCTGTGGGCTCTGCCGGGGGCTGGCAGCCCTCTGTGGGCTCTGCCGGGGGCTGGCAGCCCTCTGTGGGCTCTGCCGGGGGCTGGCAGCCCTCTGTGGGCTCTGCCGGGGGCTGGCAGCCCTCTGTGGGCTCTGCCGGGGGCTGGCAGCCCTCTGTGGGCTCTGCCGGGGGCTGGCAGCCCTCTGTGGGCTCTGCCGGGGGCTGGCAGCCCTCTGTGGGCTCTGCCGGGGGCTGGCAGCCCTCTGTGGGCTCTGCCGGGGGCTGGCAGCCCTCTGTGGGCTCCCCCCTGGCCCTGCCAGAGTGTGGGGCAGTGTGTGCAGCCCCCTCCAGTATGTGTATGCCCCTGTATCTTCCCCAATTGTAAAACAGAATGTTTTGCCTATTTGTTTCTTTCAATTAGGTATCCAAGCAATGCAGGTAGTGCTGACGTTACCATCGACGGACGCCTTCCATCTTCTGGTACCACTGTGTAGATGAGTAATCTTGAAGATCCCGTACGTATGTTGTCTATGTATATATGTATGTGTCTGTCTTCCAACTGCATCCAGCTCATACACAGCACCATACTGTAATACAGGTCCACTCTATGTCCTGTAATACAGTGTGCTGGCAGCCCTCTGTGGGCTCCGGTGGGGGCTGGCAGCCCTCTGTGGGCTCCGGTGGGGGCTGGCAGCCCACTGTGGGCTCCGGTGGGGGCTGGCAGCCCACTGTGGGCTCCGGTGGGGGCTGGCAGCCCACTGTGGGCTCCGATGGGGGCTGGCAGCCCACTGTGGGCTCCGGTGGGGGCTGGCAGCCCACTGTGGGCTCCGGTGGGGGCTGGCAGCCCACTGTGGGCTCCGGTGGGGGTTGGCAGCCCACTGTGGGCTCTGCTGGGGGCTGGCAGCCCTCTGTGGGCTCTGCTGGGGGCTGGCAGCCCTCTGTGGGCTCTGCTGGGGGCTGGCAGCCCTCTGTGGGCTCTGCTGGGGGCTGGCAGCCCTCTGTGGGCTCTGCTGGGGGCTGGCAGCCCTCTGTGGGCTCTGCTGGGGGCTGGCAGCCCTCTGTGGGCTCTGCTGGGGGCTGGCAGCCCTCTGTGGGCTCTGCTGGGGGCTGGCAGCCCTCTGGGGGCTCTGCTGGGGGCTGGCAGCCCTCTGGGGGCTCTGCTGGGGGCTGGCAGCCCTCTGGGGGCTCTGCTGGGGGCTGGCAGCCCTCTGGGGGCTCTGCTGGGGGCTGGCAGCCCTCTGGGGGCTCTGCTGGGGGCTGGCAGCCCTCTGGGGGCTCTGCTGGGGGCTGGCAGCCCTCTGGGGGCTCTGCTGGGGGCTGGCAGCCCTCTGGGGGCTCTGCTGGGGGCTGGCAGCCCTCTGGGGGCTCTGCTGGGGGCTGGCAGCCCTCTGGGGGCTCTGCTGGGGGCTGGCAGCCCTCTGGGGGCTCTGCTGGGGGCTGGCAGCCCTCTGGGGGCTCTGCTGGGGGCTGGCAGCCCTCTGGGGGCTCCGGTGGGGGCTGGCAGCCCTCTGGGGGCTCCGGTGGGGGCTGGCAGCCCTCTGGGGGCTCCGGTGGGGGCTGGCAGCCCTCTGGGGGCTCCGGTGGGGGCTGGCAGCCCTCTGGGGGCTCCGGTGGGGGCTGGCAGCCCTCTGTGGGCTCCGGTGGGGGCTGGCAGCCCTCTGTGGGCTCTGGTGGGGACTGGCAGCCCTTTGTGGGCTCTACTGGGGGCTGGCAGCCCTCTGTGGGCTCCCCCCTGGCCCTTCCACATCTACCACTGTGTAGATGAGTAATCTTGAAGATCCCGTACGTATGTTGTCTATGTATATATGTATGTGTCTGTCTTCCAACTGCATCCAGCTCATACACAGCACCATACTGTAATACAGGTCCACTCTATGTCCTGTAATACAGTGTGCTGGCAGCCCTCTGTGGGCTCTGCTGGGGGCTGGCAGCCCTCTGTGGGCTCTGCTGGGGGCTGGCAGCCCTCTGTGGGCTCTGCTGGGGGCTGGCAGCCCTCTGTGGGCTCTGCTGGGGGCTGGCAGCCCTCTGTGGGCTCTGCTGGGGGCTGGCAGCCCTCTGTGGGCTCTGCTGGGGGCTGGCAGCCCTCTGTGGGCTCTGCTGGGGGCTGGCAGCCCTCTGTGGGCTCTGCTGGGGGCTGGCAGCCCTCTGTGGGCTCTGCTGGGGGCTGGCAGCCCTCTGTGGGCTCTGCTGGGGGCTGGCAGCCCTCTGTGGGCTCTGCTGGGGGCTGGCAGCCCTCTGTGGGCTCTGCTGGGGGCTGGCAGCCCTCTGTGGGCTCTGCTGGGGGCTGGCAGCCCTCTGTGGGCTCTGGTGGGGGCTGGCAGCCCTCTGTGGGCTCTGGTGGGGGCTGGCAGCCCTCTGTGGGCTCTGGTGGGGGCTGGCAGCCCTCTGTGGGCTCTGGTGGGGGCTGGCAGCCCTCTGTGGGCTCTGGTGGGGGCTGGCAGCCCTCTGTGGGCTCTGGTGGGGGCTGGCAGCCCTCTGTGGGCTCTGGTGGGGGCTGGCAGCCCTCTGTGGGCTCTGGTGGGGGCTGGCAGCCCTCTGTGGGCTCTGGTGGGGGCTGGCAGCCCTCTGTGGGCTCTGCTGGGGGCTGGCAGCCCTCTGTGGGCTCTGCCGGGGGCTGGCAGCCCTCTGTGGGCTCTGCCGGGGGCTGGCAGCCCTCTGTGGGCTCTGCCGGGGGCTGGCAGCCCTCTGTGGGCTCTGCCGGGGGCTGGCAGCCCTCTGTGGGCTCTGCCGGGGGCTGGCAGCCCTCTGTGGGCTCTGGTGGGGGCTGGCAGCCCTCTGTGGGCTCTGGTGGGGGCTGGCAGCCCTCTGTGGGCTCTGGTGGGGGCTGGCAGCCCTCTGTGGGCTCTGGTGGGGGCTGGCAGCCCTCTGTGGGCTCTGGTGGGGGCTGGCAGCCCTCTGTGGGCTCTGGTGGGGGCTGGCAGCCCTCTGTGGGCTCTGGTGGGGGCTGGCAGCCCTCTGTGGGCTCTGGTGGGGGCTGGCAGCCCTCTGTGGGCTCTGGTGGGGGCTGGCAGCCCTCTGTGGGCTCTGCTGGGGGCTGGCAGCCCTCTGTGGGCTCTGGTGGGGGCTGGCAGCCCTCTGTGGGCTCTGGTGGGGGCTGGCAGCCCTCTGTGGGCTCTGGTGGGGGCTGGCAGCCCTCTGTGGGCTCTGGTGGGGGCTGGCAGCCCTCTGTGGGCTCTGGTGGGGGCTGGCAGCCCTCTGTGGGCTCTGGTGGGGGCTGGCAGCCCTCTGTGGGCTCTGCTGGGGGCTGGCAGCCCTCTGTGGGCTCTGCCGGGGGCTGGCAGCCCTCTGTGGGCTCTGCCGGGGGCTGGCAGCCCTCTGTGGGCTCTGCCGGGGGCTGGCAGCCCTCTGTGGGCTCTGCCGGGGGCTGGCAGCCCTCTGTGGGCTCTGCCGGGGGCTGGCAGCCCTCTGTGGGCTCTGCCGGGGGCTGGCAGCCCTCTGTGGGCTCTGCCGGGGGCTGGCAGCCCTCTGTGGGCTCTGCCGGGGGCTGGCAGCCCTCTGTGGGCTCCGCCGGGGGCTGGCAGCCCTCTGTGGGCTCCGCCGGGGGCTGGCAGCCCTCTGTGGGCTCCGCCGGGGGCTGGCAGCCCTCTGTGGGCTCCGCCGGGGGCTGGCAGCCCTCTGTGGGCTCCGCCGGGGGCTGGCAGCCCTCTGTGGGCTCCCCCCTGGCCCTGCCAGAGTGTGGGGCAGTGTGTGCAGCCCCCTCCAGTATGTGTATGCCCCTGTATCTTCCCCAATTGTAAAACAGAATGTTTTGCCTATTTGTTTCTTTCAATTAGGTATCCAAGCAATGCAGGTAGTGCTGACGTTACCATCGACGGACGCCTTCCATCTTCTGGTACCACTGTGTAGATGAGTAATCTTGAAGATCCCGTACGTATGTTGTCTATGTATATATGTATGTGTCTGTCTTCCAACTGCATCCAGCTCATACACAGCACCATACTGTAATACAGGTCCACTCTATGTCCTGTAATACAGTGTGCTGGCAGCCCTCTGTGGGCTCCGGTGGGGGCTGGCAGCCCTCTGTGGGCTCCGGTGGGGGCTGGCAGCCCTCTGTGGGCTCCGGTGGGGGCTGGCAGCCCACTGTGGGCTCCGGTGGGGGCTGGCAGCCCACTGTGGGCTCCGGTGGGGGCTGGCAGCCCACTGTGGGCTCCGATGGGGGCTGGCAGCCCACTGTGGGCTCCGGTGGGGGCTGGCAGCCCACTGTGGGCTCCGGTGGGGGCTGGCAGCCCACTGTGGGCTCCGGTGGGGGCTGGCAGCCCACTGTGGGCTCCGGTGGGGGTTGGCAGCCCACTGTGGGCTCCGGTGGGGGCTGGCAGCCCTCTGTGGGCTCTGCTGGGGGCTGGCAGCCCTCTGTGGGCTCTGCTGGGGGCTGGCAGCCCTCTGTGGGCTCTGCTGGGGGCTGGCAGCCCTCTGTGGGCTCTGGTGGGGGCTGGCAGCCCTCTGTGGGCTCTGGTGGGGGCTGGCAGCCCTCTGTGGGCTCTGGTGGGGGCTGGCAGCCCTCTGTGGGCTCTGGTGGGGGCTGGCAGCCCTCTGTGGGCTCTGGTGGGGGCTGGCAGCCCTCTGTGGGCTCTGCTGGGGGCTGGCAGCCCTCTGGGGGCTCTGCTGGGGGCTGGCAGCCCTCTGGGGGCTCTGCTGGGGGCTGGCAGCCCTCTGGGGGCTCTGCTGGGGGCTGGCAGCCCTCTGGGGGCTCTGCTGGGGGCTGGCAGCCCTCTGGGGGCTCTGCTGGGGGCTGGCAGCCCTCTGGGGGCTCTGCTGGGGGCTGGCAGCCCTCTGGGGGCTCTGCTGGGGGCTGGCAGCCCTCTGGGGGCTCCGGTGGGGGCTGGCAGCCCTCTGGGGGCTCCGGTGGGGGCTGGCAGCCCTCTGGGGGCTCCGGTGGGGGCTGGCAGCCCTCTGGGGGCTCCGGTGGGGGCTGGCAGCCCTCTGGGGGCTCCGGTGGGGGCTGGCAGCCCTCTGGGGGCTCCGGTGGGGGCTGGCAGCCCTCTGGGGGCTCCGGTGGGGGCTGGCAGCCCTCTGGGGGCTCCGGTGGGGGCTGGCAGCCCTCTGTGGGCTCTGGTGGGGACTGGCAGCCCTTTGTGGGCTCTACTGGGGGCTGGCAGCCCTCTGTGGGCTCCCCCCTGGCCCTTCCACATCTACCACTGTGTAGATGAGTAATCTTGAAGACCCCGTACGTATGTTGTCTATGTATATATGTATGTGTCTGTCTTCCAACTGCATCCAGCTCATACACAGCACCATACTGTAATACAGGTCCACTCTATGTCCTGTAATACAGTGTGCTGGCAGCCCTCTGTGGGCTCTGCTGGGGGCTGGCAGCCCTCTGTGGGCTCTGCTGGGGGCTGGCAGCCCTCTGTGGGCTCTGCTGGGGGCTGGCAGCCCTCTGTGGGCTCTGCTGGGGGCTGGCAGCCCTCTGTGGGCTCTGCTGGGGGCTGGCAGCCCTCTGTGGGCTCTGCTGGGGGCTGGCAGCCCTCTGTGGGCTCTGCTGGGGGCTGGCAGCCCTCTGTGGGCTCTGCTGGGGGCTGGCAGCCCTCTGTGGGCTCTGCTGGGGGCTGGCAGCCCTCTGTGGGCTCTGCTGGGGGCTGGCAGCCCTCTGTGGGCTCTGCTGGGGGCTGGCAGCCCTCTGTGGGCTCTGCTGGGGGCTGGCAGCCCTCTGTGGGCTCTGCTGGGGGCTGGCAGCCCTCTGTGGGCTCTGCTGGGGGCTGGCAGCCCTCTGTGGGCTCTGCTGGGGGCTGGCAGCCCTCTGTGGGCTCTGCTGGGGGCTGGCAGCCCTCTGTGGGCTCTGCTGGGGGCTGGCAGCCCTCTGTGGGCTCTGCTGGGGGCTGGCAGCCCTCTGTGGGCTCTGCTGGGGGCTGGCAGCCCTCTGTGGGCTCTGCTGGGGGCTGGCAGCCCTCTGTGGGCTCTGCTGGGGGCTGGCAGCCCTCTGTGGGCTCTGCTGGGGGCTGGCAGCCCTCTGTGGGCTCTGCTGGGGGCTGGCAGCCCTCTGTGGGCTCTGCTGGGGGCTGGCAGCCCTCTGTGGGCTCTGCTGGGGGCTGGCAGCCCTCTGTGGGCTCTGCTGGGGGCTGGCAGCCCTCTGTGGGCTCTGCTGGGGGCTGGCAGCCCTCTGTGGGCTCTGCTGGGGGCTGGCAGCCCTCTGTGGGCTCTGCTGGGGGCTGGCAGCCCTCTGTGGGCTCTGCTGGGGGCTGGCAGCCCTCTGTGGGCTCTGCTGGGGGCTGGCAGCCCTCTGTGGGCTCTGCTGGGGGCTGGCAGCCCTCTGTGGGCTCTGCTGGGGGCTGGCAGCCCTCTGTGGGCTCTGCTGGGGGCTGGCAGCCCTCTGTGGGCTCCGCTGGGGGCTGGCAGCCCTCTGTGGGCTCCGCTGGGGGCTGGCAGCCCTCTGTGGGCTCTGCTGGGGGCTGGCAGCCCTCTGTGGGCTCTGCTGGGGGCTGGCAGCCCTCTGTGGGCTCTGCTGGGGGCTGGCAGCCCTCTGTGGGCTCCGCTGGGGGCTGGCAGCCCTCTGTGGGCTCCGCTGGGGGCTGGCAGCCCTGTGTGGGCTCCTCGTATATATGCTATGAAGCTGCTGAGGTTAGGAGACCCATGGCCAGACCATGCACTGTCCAGGTGTAGACCAGTTTTCACCGACTGCTGAATGAGCCTTAAAGTGAATCTGTCAGCGGGTTTTTTTTTTCTCCCCCATCTGAGAGCAGCATAATGTAGAGACAGAGATCCTGATTCCAGCGATTTCACTTACTGAGCTGTTTGCTGTCATTGTGATTTAAAATCAATGTTTTCACTGCTGCAGATCTAGCAGTTATACAGAGCTCATGAATATGCTGGACTACCTGTAGCATGCCAAGTAGTCCTGTAGTAATCTTTTGCTGATGAACCTGTGATATCAAAACTACACTGAGCAGCTCAATAAGTGACAATCGCTGGAATCAGGATCTCTTCCCCTACGTTATGCTTCACTTAGATTAGGTGTTAAAAACCTGGTGACAGATTCCCTTTAAAGGGGTTGTCAGGTCTAAATCCACAAGTCTGCATTATCAGAATTTGGTTTCAATTAGGTTAAAAACCTGTATGACACATTTCCTTTTAAAGAAAAAAAAACAGATATACCAAAAATAAATATATACCAAAGAAGTTAGTTTTAAAAAGAAAAAAAAAAGTTAGAATAGAGTAGGGCCCTGCCAAAAGAGTCTACCTTGTCGTGGAGCTAGGCTTACAAAAATCATTTGGCCAAAACTAAATCTGATGGCAGCGTGTGTGATACGGTGTTCAGTGTAAAGGGTTAATGTGTGATTGAGGTTGTAGTGCAGAAGTGAATTTTTTCCAAGAGTGGCAGTGAGACTATGGAAGATTTGTGGGGTGCAGGCGGAGCAGGGGTGAAGGCGGAGCTGGGGTGGAGCCTCAAGGGGGCCCTGAAATTTTGCCAGTATGGGGCCCTGAAATTTCTAGTGGCAACCCTGATCACACATCTTTCTATAGGTCTGAGGATATAAACTTTTTTTTATGTGCTTTAATATCTTAAAGATGCCATGGAGGCCCGGGAGAAGATGATGGAACAGTAAGTAAATGCACAAAGCTACATTAAGAATAATTTTACATGGGATCATCTGTCAGGCTTTCACCCACCTGACAAATCATCCCATGCAGTTGGTCGCAAATTGTGGCTGTGTAATTACACAGTGACCATTAACAATAGTGAATTGGGGGTGGGACCTTTTGTAGCTTCAGTTAGTTGGCTTGTGTAAAGATGCCTTTATAGTATACAGCATTGTGCAATATTTTTTAATTTATTTTTTTTCTCCCCACAGAATGCAAGGTGCAAGTACCATATGTTACGGTCCACTGGAATGATGATGCTAAAATGTTTTTGTTTTGTTTTTTTAAACATTAAAATTTTATTGAAATATAAAGTTTGTTTTCTATAATAAAAAAAGTCAAACTGTTTCAAAATTTTGTCTTGTTAGTTTTAGTACGAGGGGCTGCTGATAAGTCTTTGGCTTTACCCAGAAAGAAATGAAATAGGATGATGAAACTTTACATTTATTCCACATACTCTCCACTGATGACAACACACTTCTTACATCGGTATTCCTGGTTCTGTAAGCCTAGCAAAAAGAAAGATTCCAGTTGTGCCTCATACCAGGCATTCGTAGCAGCCATAGCATCAGAAATGGTGTTAAATTTAGTACCTTGATGTGTTTCTTCAGCTTTAGAAACAGATGATAGTTGGAGGGAGCTAGATTTGGTGAATAAGGTGGGTGGTCAACCAACTGGAAGCCCAGCTCAGCCAGTTTTGCCGTGGTCGCTTGTGCAGTGTGAGCAGAGGCGTTGTCTTACAGGAACAAGATTCCTTTGGACAGCTTGTCGCGCCTTTTGGCCTTCAGTCCTGCTTTCAATTGGTTGAAAAGTTCAATGTAATACCTTATATTAACGGTGGAACCTTTTTGAAGGTAGTCCACTAGCAGCACGCCCTCCTTATCCCAGAACACAGACGCCATCACCTTAGTACAAAAAGAGACAGTGCTGCACAGCTATGATTATGAAGGGAATAAGTCAGAAGGTGAGGGTGCAAGGCCTACCAAGTCAATTGCATATAGAGAAAAAGAAGTAGGCAAGAAGCACTCAGCTCACCAAATAGCTACTAATACAAAAACTAACACAAAATGTATTAGTAGCTATTTGGTGAGCTGAGTGCTTCTTGCCTACTTCTTTTTCTCTATATGTCATCACCTTAGTGGCTGAATTTTGCCCCCCTCAACTTCTTTGGATGAGGAGAACCACTGTGCCTCTGCTCTTTTGACTGCTCCTTGTTTTCAGGGTCATACAAATAAATCCAGGTCTCATCCATAGTGACCAGTCGATCATGGAAGTTCTTATCAGTCCTGAAACGCTGACATATGGACCAGGAAGTTTTCACTCGCATGCTACTCTGTCAAACATTTGGGGACCCACTTTGCAGATGGCTTCCTCATGTCCAAATGTTCATGGATAATGGCACGCACGCACGAAATATTCATAATGTCTGTTATTGCTTTATCTGAAATTCGTGGATTCTCCAGTATGAGGTTGTGCACAGCATCGATGATCTCCGGAACAACAACCACTCTGGCGTCCAGGACATTCCTCACCGTTGCTGCTGAATTGACCCCTTTTATATTTGGCAATCTAGTTCTTAACTGTGGAATATGAAGGGCACTGATGCCCCAAAATCTGCGACATATCACCGTGAATATCCTCCACGGATTTTCCTTGCAGAAAGAAGAATTTGATCACTCCTCTGCTCTCAATTGCTGTGACTATCACCTTAGACGCCGCCATTTTGTTTTCTCGTGTGCATAGAACTCATGCCATAAGCTACATACACAAAATTTTGGGGATAAGATGCTCAGGGGGTACAGGGGATGGGAAAAAAGATCGCCACGCCCACCAATGAAGTTGGTCACCCCTACAAACCAAGTCCTTCTAGCTACTGGGATTTCCCCATCTGTTGTGCAGCCCTCCTCTCACCATGTTTCCCTCCATCCTTGGCCAACAAATCCTGTCATCGTGTATCCTTCCATCATTGTACAGCTAATTTTGTCACTGTATCACTCTATTCCTGTATAACACCTGTCATGTGTATTCCTCTATCCCTGTAAAACACCACCTGTCACCGTGTATAACTCTATCCCCATATAACACCACCTATCATCGTGTTTCCGTTCATCCTTGTACAGCTCCTCCTGATACCGTGTATCTCTTTCCCTGTATAACACCTCCTGTCACCATGTATCCCTGCGTCACTTATCCTGTTACCATTTATCCCTCTATCCCTGTAAAACACCTCGTCACCATGTATCCCTGCGTCACATCTGTTAAAGTGTATCCCTCCATCCCTGTACAGCACTTCCTGTCGTGTATCTTCCCATCATTGTACAGCTCCTCCTGTCACTATGTATCCTTCTATTCCTGTATAACACCTGTCATCCCTCCATCGCTTCTCCTGTCACCATGTATCCCTCCATGCCTGTACACCTGTCATCATGTATCCTTTTATCCTTGTGCAGCTCCTGTTACCATGTATCTCTCTCCCTGTATAATACCTGTCATCGTGCATCCCTCTATCCCTGTATAACACCTCCTATCACTGTGTTTCCTTCTATCCCTGTATATCACCTCCTGTGACCGTGTATCCCTCCATCCCTGTACAACACATCCTGTGTATCTTTACATTAGCAAGTTTCCAGTGTCTTCTCTTAAAGCACACAGTAGTTTTCTAAATCTGGCTATCAGAACGTTACTTAATGAAGGACATGAGCCGGTTTCCCAGTCTTTTCCCTGAACTTAGCCAGATTAGGAGAACTACTGGGTAACAGAAGAGGACTTACCGAAGCGTTAGCCCGTTTTCCAGTCTCATCTCCGCCATTCGGATGCGTATCTCCACAACTGGCTATCAAAATATACCTGAGATAAAGCCGTTAGCCGGGTTTACCTTTTGACGTCTAAATTCCCGAAGTGTATTTCCTAATCTGGCTAACGGTACGCTCTAGACAAGTAAATTAGCCAGTTTCACGGTCACTTGTCTGATTGTAGCAAGTGTATCACGGACACAGACTTGATCGCCCGGAACTGTTTTCGTGCCCGCACCACGGTCTAGGTCCCCCCCGATAGGACGTAAAAGTCTGACCGCCGCCAAAATCTTGCGCCATAAAAAAAATAAAATTTACGTTTTGACACCATAAACCACCCAATAAGGGTAAAAACGGGTGCTGCGATGAACGGGAGCGTAACCGCACTCACTTTTTTTACGTGTTTCCAGAAAGGCAACTGACGCCACATTACTGAGAGACAAGCGTATCCAAACTAGCAGTCTTTCACCTATGCAAACATTTTCTCAACATCTGGCTGTCAGAACGTTACTTACGGAAGGGCATTAGCCAGTTTCCCAGTCTATTCCCTGAACTTACCCACTAGCTCTCCTATTCTGGCTAACGGAAGAGGAGTTGTCCGAGCGTTAGCCAGTTTTCCAGTCTCATCTCCGCCATTCGGATGCGTATCGCCAAAACCGGCTATCAAAATATACCTGAGATAAAGCCGTTAGCCGGGTTTACCTTTAGACGTCCAAATTCCCGAAGTATATTTCCTAATCTGGCTAACGGTACGCTCTAGACAAGTAAATTAGCCAGTTTCACGGTCACTTGTCTGATTGTAGCAAGTGTATCACGGACACAGACTTGATCGCCTGGAACTGTTTTCGTGCCCGCACCACGGTCTAGGTCCCCCCCGATAGGACGTAAAAGTCTGACCGCCGCCAAAATCTTGCGCCATAAAAAAAATAAAATTTACGTTTTGACACCATAAACCACCCAATAAGGGTAAAAACGGGTGGTGCGATGAACGGGAGCGTAACCGCACTCACGTTTTTTACGTGTTTCCAGAAAGGCAACTGACGCCACATTACTGAGAGACAAGCGTATCCAAACTAGCAGTCTTTCACCTATGCAAACATTTTCTCAACATCTGGCTGTCAGAACGTTACTTACGGAAGGGCATTAGCCAGTTTCCCAGTCTATTCCCTGAACTTACCCACTAGTTCTCCTATTCTGGCTAACGGAAGAGGAGTTGTCCGAGCGTTAGCCAGTTTTCCAGTCTCATCTCCGCCATTCGGATGCGTATCGCCAAAACTGGCTATCAAAATATACCTGAGATAAAGCCGTTAGCCGGGTTTACCTTTTGACGTCCAAATTCCCGAAGTGTATTTCCTAATCTGGCTAACGGTACGCTCTAGACAAGTAAATTAGCCAGTTTCACGGTCACTTGTCTGATTGTAGCAAGTGTATCACGGACACAGACTTGATCGCCCGGAACTGTTTCCGTGCCCCCACCACGGTCTAGGTCCCCCCCCCCGATAGGACGTAAAAGTCTTACCGCCGCCAAAATCTTGCGCCATAAAAAAAATAAAATTTACGTTTTAACACCGTAAACCACCCAATAAGGGTAAAAACGGGTGGTGCGATGAACGGGAGCGTAACCACACTCACTTTTTTTTACGTGTTTCCCAGAAAGGCAACTGACGCCACATTACTGAGAGACAAGCGTATCCAAACTAGCAGTCTTTCACCTATGCAAACATTTTCTCGACATCTGGCTGTCAGAACGTTACTTACGGAAGGGCATTAGCCAGTTTCCCAGTCTATTCCCTGAACTTACCCACTAGCTCTCCTATTCTGGCTAACGGAAGAGGAGTTGTCCGAGCGTTAGCCAGTTTTCCAGTCTCATCTCCGCCATTCGGATGCGTATCGCCAAAACTGGCTATCAAAATATACCTGAGATAAAGCCGTTAGCCGGGTTTACCTTTTGACGTCCAAATTCCCGAAGTGTATTTCCTAATCTGGCTAACGGTACGCTCTAGACAAGTAAATTAGCCAGTTTCACGGTCACTTGTCTGATTGTAGCAAGTGTATCACGGACACAGACTTGATCGCCCGGAACTGTTTTCGTGCCCGCACCACGGTCTAGGTCCCCCCCGATAGGACGTAAAAGTCTGACCGCCGCCAAAATCTTGCGCCATAAAAAAAATAAAATTTACGTTTTGACACCATAAACCACCCGATAAGGGTAAAAACGGGTGCTGCGATGAACGGGTGCGTAACCGCACTCACGTTTTTTAACGTGTTTCCAGAAAGTCAAATGATGTCACATTACTGAGAGACAAGCGTATCCAAAATAGCAGTCTTTCACCTATACAAACATTTTCTCAACATCTGGCTGTCAGAACGTTACTTACGGAAGGGCATTAGCCAGTTTCCCAGTCTTTTCCCTGAACTTACCCACTAGCTCTCCTATTCTGGCTAACGGAAGAGGAGTTGTCCGAGCGTTAGCCAGTTTTCCAGTCTCATCTCCGCCATTCGGATGCGTATCGCCAAAACTGGCTATCAAAATATACCTGAGATAAAGCCGTTAGCCGGGTTTACCTTTTGACGTCCAAATTCCCGAAGTGTATTTCCTAATCTGGCTAACGGTACGCTCTAGACAAGTAAATTAGCCGGTTTCACGGTCACTTGTCTGATTGTAGCAAGTGTATCACGGACACAGACTTGATCGCCCGGAACTGTTTCCGTGCCCCCACCACGGTCTAGGTCCCCCCCCCCGATAGGACGTAAAAGTCTTACCGCCGCCAAAATCTTGCGCCATAAAAAAAATAAAATTTACGTTTTAACACCGTAAACCACCCAATAAGGGTAAAAACGGGTGGTGCGATGAACGGGAGCGTAACCACACTCACTTTTTTTTACGTGTTTCCCAGAAAGGCAACTGACGCCACATTACTGAGAGACAAGCGTATCCAAACTAGCAGTCTTTCACCTATGCAAACATTTTCTCGACATCTGGCTGTCAGAACGTTACTTACGGAAGGGCATTAGCCAGTTTCCCAGTCTATTCCCTGAACTTACCCACTAGCTCTCCTATTCTGGCTAACGGAAGAGGAGTTGTCCGAGCGTTAGCCAGTTTTCCAGTCTCATCTCCGCCATTCGGATGCGTATCGCCAAAACTGGCTATCAAAATATACCTGAGATAAAGCCGTTAGCCGGGTTTACCTTTTGACGTCCAAATTCCCGAAGTGTATTTCCTAATCTGGCTAACGGTACGCTCTAGACAAGTACATTAGCCAGTTTCACGGTCACTTGTCTGATTGTAGCAAGTGTATCACGGACACAGACTTGATCGCCCGGAACTGTTTTCGTGCCCGCACCACGGTCTAGGTCCCCCCCGATAGGACGTAAAAGTCTGACCGCCGCCAAAATCTTGCGCCATAAAAAAAATAAAATTTACGTTTTGACACCATAAACCACCCGATAAGGGTAAAAACGGGTGCTGCGATGAACGGGTGCGTAACCGCACTCACGTTTTTTAACGTGTTTCCAGAAAGTCAAATGATGTCACATTACTGAGAGACAAGCGTATCCAAAATAGCAGTCTTTCACCTATACAAACATTTTCTCAACATCTGGCTGTCAGAACGTTACTTACGGAAGGGCATTAGCCAGTTTCCCAGTCTTTTCCCTGAACTTACCCACTAGCTCTCCTATTCTGGCTAACGGAAGAGGAGTTGTCCGAGCGTTAGCCAGTTTTCCAGTCTCATCTCCGCCATTCGGATGCGTATCGCCAAAACTGGCTATCAAAATATACCTGAGATAAAGCCGTTAGCCGGGTTTACCTTTTGACGTCCAAATTCCCGAAGTGTATTTCCTAATCTGGCTAACGGTACGCTCTAGACAAGTAAATTAGCCAGTTTCACGGTCACTTGTCTGATTGTAGCAAGTGTATCACGGACACAGACTTGATCGCCCGGAACTGTTTCCGTGCCCCCACCACGGTCTAGGTCCCCCCCCCCGATAGGACGTAAAAGTCTTACCGCCGCCAAAATCTTGCGCCATAAAAAAAATAAAATTTACGTTTTAACACCGTAAACCACCCAATAAGGGTAAAAACGGGTGGTGCGATGAACGGGAGCGTAACCACACTCACTTTTTTTTACGTGTTTCCCAGAAAGGCAACTGACGCCACATTACTGAGAGACAAGCGTATCCAAACTAGCAGTCTTTCACCTATGCAAACATTTTCTCGACATCTGGCTGTCAGAACGTTACTTACGGAAGGGCATTAGCCAGTTTCCCAGTCTATTCCCTGAACTTACCCACTAGCTCTCCTATTCTGGCTAACGGAAGAGGAGTTGTCCGAGCGTTAGCCAGTTTTCCAGTCTCATCTCCGCCATTCGGATGCGTATCGCCAAAACTGGCTATCAAAATATACCTGAGATAAAGCCGTTAGCCGGGTTTACCTTTTGACGTCCAAATTCCCGAAGTGTATTTCCTAATCTGGCTAACGGTACGCTCTAGACAAGTACATTAGCCAGTTTCACGGTCACTTGTCTGATTGTAGCAAGTGTATCACGGACACAGACTTGATCGCCCGGAACTGTTTTCGTGCCCGCACCACGGTCTAGGTCCCCCCCGATAGGACGTAAAAGTCTGACCGCCGCCAAAATCTTGCGCCATAAAAAAAATAAAATTTACGTTTTGACACCATAAACCACCCGATAAGGGTAAAAACGGGTGCTGCGATGAACGGGTGCGTAACCGCACTCACGTTTTTTAACGTGTTTCCAGAAAGTCAAATGATGTCACATTACTGAGAGACAAGCGTATCCAAAATAGCAGTCTTTCACCTATACAAACATTTTCTCAACATCTGGCTGTCAGAACGTTACTTACGGAAGGGCATTAGCCAGTTTCCCAGTCTTTTCCCTGAACTTACCCACTAGCTCTCCTATTCTGGCTAACGGAAGAGGAGTTGTCCGAGCGTTAGCCAGTTTTCCAGTCTCATCTCCGCCATTCGGATGCGTATCGCCAAAACTGGCTATCAAAATATACCTGAGATAAAGCCGTTAGCCGGGTTTACCTTTTGACGTCCAAATTCCCGAAGTGTATTTCCTAATCTGGCTAACGGTACGCTCTAGACAAGTAAATTAGCCGGTTTCACGGTCACTTGTCTGATTGTAGCAAGTGTATCACGGACACAGACTTGATCGCCCGGAACTGTTTTCGTGCCCGCACCACGGTCTAGGTCCCCCCCGATAGGACGTAAAAGTCTGACCGCCGCCAAAATCTTGCGCCATAAAAAAAATAAAATTTACGTTTTGACACCATAAACCACCCGATAAGGGTAAAAACGGGTGATAAGGGTAAAAACGGGTGCTGCGATGAACGGGTGCGTAACCGCACTCACGTTTTTTAACGTGTTTCCAGAAAGTCAAATGATGTCACATTACTGAGAGACAAGCATATCCAAAATAGCAGTCTTTCACCTATACAAACATTTTATCAACATCTGGCTGTCAGAACGTTACTTACGGAAGGGCATTAGCCAGTTTCCCAGTCTTTTCCCTGAACTTACCCACTAG